>NW_015112821.1:280261-335973 GCF_001443285.1 Poecilia latipinna
TGGACAGAATATCATGTACCGTATCGTAAGATTACTGTATCACTACAGCCCTAATGGAAATGTTGGTAATGAAAATAATTCATATAAATAACATATTTACAAAATAAAATGAGGCAAAAGGAAAAAAAAAACATAAATGATTTTCTTTCAATATAAAATTCCTGAAACTTTAAATGTGTCTCTGTGTCTGGTGAATTTCTGGTTAAAATAAGGTTTTTCTTCATTCATTGAAGTTACTGATGGTGAGTAGAGTATCCAGAAATCAGCTGAAACTCCTTTGAACCAAAGCTAAAAATTCATTCATTTAGAGTTGATTTGAACAATAATATATGAAATATTGACCAACATATTTGATGTGTATTGATAATTTTAACAACGGCATTTGACAAAATGCAATGGGCAGCAACAGCCTTAGTTTCCCAGACTTGCAGCCAAGAAACTGTTTTTAGAAGCAAGTGAGACCCAGACGCAAGTATAAAAACGTGAATTTTGCATAATATGTCACCTTTAAACCTTAGCAGCATGTTCCCATACTGGTGGTCCCCAGAAATTAGAGGTTAGCTGAACTTTCAACAATGCCACTGTGGTAACGACTGATCTAATTACAGGCGCGCTCAGAGGTCCCACCTGTTCTGCCAGCGCTGCCAACAGTTCGCAGTCTGGCCGGGTGGCAGTAAAGTGGAACAGCCTCGGCTTTCTGGATCTGATTCTGACCAAAGATGAAGGAGACGTCGGCTGAACGGACCGCGGTACCTGAAAGCTTTTACCAAACCAGATAAGAGATGAAGCTCCCCGCTTTTGCCCAACTCCAAAACATTCTGTTTTCCAAGCAGCTCACATTTTCCAGCCGCCTGGTCCTCTTCCCCCTGAGGAGAACCAGGCGTGCGGCCAGCAGATGTGGCAGGACTGCGGCGTTTCAGAGAGGATGTGCTTCACCAGACAAGAATGTGGTCAACTCTGTCTCCACGCAGCAGAACCGTCCGTCCTTCATGGTCTCATTCATGACGCAGCATGCTTGTTTTTGCAGTTTGTTTCATCTAGGATGCAGTAGAGGCATAAAGCAGAATGACTTGGAGGCCAAGTTCAAATGTCTTCTTCAAAGTTTGGGACTTTAAGCAGTTTCCAGCCACTGTCTGCCAGTCGTGGGAAACTCCTGCTCCACCCTGTGATTCAGGAGTTTGTGGAGCCACCTTTCAGCTTTCAGCAGATGTTCTCAGTCTGACTTTATTCATCCCTTTGTGGAGGAAATCTGGTCTGCTTCACTTCATTGAGGGTTGCAGACATTAAAGCCGTTTTCGCACTGCAAGGAACGGCACGGCACGCTTCGGTCCGGTTCCACCCGAACTGCAGCCCTGTTGTGTTTGCATATAACTGAGGATGGGATCGAAGCTGAACCTGACGTCATTATTTTTGAAACTAAACAATAGTTTCGATGTAGCGGCTGAAACCTTTTCCTCAGAGATGCGGCGGAAAACTTTCTCTTTCCTCGCTGACCGATCTAGTTCATTCTGTGCTCGTTCATCAGCGAGTAAGCGGAGGAAAAAAATTACCTCATCATGGGATCAGGTAACAGCAGAATATTGAGGGAAATTCATCGCAAATTAATAATAAAAATATTAAAAAGAGCTCTCTTTACAAAATACAGTAAGAACAGTTTAGTGAGAGCCAGCTAGACCCGATCAACGGCTGACTGCAAAACAACCAACGGCTGACTCTAAACCAATCAGCTGCTGATCTAAGCAGCCCCGCTTGGCCGGCCTGATTGGAACCGCAGCTCTTGTGGTTCCAAGGAGCCGGGTGGAACCGGTCGGAAGTTCTAATGCAAACACGGTCGGCCCTACTTTGAACCCGTTCCGTTCCTTGCAGTGCGAAAACGGCTGAAGAGAGTATTCTCTGTCTGGTAGAAGTTGCTACAGTTGTTACATTTTCAGCTGCTGCGGTTCAAAAAACCGAACCTTTTGAAAAACCTGTGCCCCTCCTCGCCTGTGGGGGCGCTGCATTAAGAACCACTGACGGAAACAACACAAAAACCTCTGAAGAAGACTCTGAGCGCAACTTCCTTCTTCACAAACTTTAATCGCAAAGTGGCTCAGATTTTAGCGGTTGTAGGATTTCTCTTTTGTCTTTTCTCCCACGTTTGTTTTGGTTTTGTTTACCCAGAATGCCTTGTGTTGAAGTCCACTTCCTGCTTTTGGAGCGGTCTCCGGTCCGTTTGGCGTTCACCAATGCATTCAAACCGAACCAGAGTTCACTTCAACTGAACCCAGACAGGTTTGTAGACGGACCAGAGTTGGACGGCTCCAACAGCGCAGGGCATTCTGGGTAAAAACAATCAAACATGTCTAGCGCTAGCAGAAGAAATGGCTCCCATTTTAACTGTTATTGATTTGCCTCTACCTGCTCCCTTCCCCAGCTGCATCCAATAAAAAATAGTTTTGCTTTATTGACAAAAACAATTTCTATTATTTCTAAATGTATATGTTTTGGATCTACCAATTGTTTTCCAACAAACCATTTAACTACAGTACTTTTCTCATTTAATTGCAGCCTGGTTTATTGTTGAGTTAATAAAATAAAATAAAAAACACAGTATTTATTTTTTTCTTCCTTATTTTCCTTTATTTGGTTGGCCCACAAGTCTTTTAAACTTGATGATGTTTGGCGCAAGTGACAAAAAGTTTGGACACTCTTAATTTAGAGGTTCCTCTGGAACCCGATGGAAGCAACAACTTTGATTTCCCCAATTATGGCTCCAAGCCGCAAAGAAAACAGAACTAAGCAGAGAACTCAACTTTTCTTTCTTTTTTTTTTTTTTAGAAAGACCATAATTTCTTTACAAAATATTAATAAGTCTATCCATAAATCTTCACATGACAAGTTGAGGTTTCCAGAAACATCCAGTTAAAATGTTCTGAGCTCGTTCTTTTGTGCTGGACCTCCATATTACATCATGGCGGCGGTGTGACTCATGTCGTTTTTATGAAGCCGTAAAACTGTTTGTTTTTTTTAAATACACGCTTCTTGGCTGTCTTATCGGGAAATATCTGTGTTAACATCTTTTAATTTAACACATCACTTCACTCTGCCCTCAATGTTGTCTTATTCTGCAGTTCATATTACATCTGTTTGTCGTCCAACTGAATCCTAAATTTAGCACTTTCCTCTGATTCAGCGAAGAAAAAAAACGAGCTACGTTTAAAGCTGTTACTAATTAGAGGTTTCTCGTCAGTCTGGGGTTGCCTCCAGTATAAGCGCAAGTTTATGGACTGCATGCATGGTGGCAGCGCTGAGCCTCGGCCTCTAATGGTGCAGCCTGCAGGCCCAAAAATCTGCCAGATTTCACTGCAGAAGCTTTTTTCCCCCACTGAATGTGATACAGGTCTGTGACTTTACACATCTGGTGCACAGTTCTCATGGATCTACAGTAGTGTACAAAAGTTTTAAGACACTTCATATTTCTGTCTGACTTTTTAAAAATTACTAAAAAACCAGGAATTCAATTGACCCGCAATGCTTTTCAAACATTCTCAAAATATTTAAACATGATCTTATTACAATCTAAATTTTAATGTATTTTTTTTAGGATTTTATCAGAAGAACCCCCCCAAAAAAAAACAACAGGGAACAAAATAGAGGTTAAGGCCAGAGACAAATTAGCTAAAAGGCTAGCATTAGCTTAAAATGTATCATTATTGTGTTGACTTATGTTAGCATGTTGAGTAGCATTAACTTAATCCATTCATAGAAATTAAATCCATATTAGCTATAAAGATAATGTTAGCCAAAATGCTAACATTTAGTGATGAATGGTGAGGGGCACGCTAGCTAAAAATTTAGTTGCGCTAACCCTAAAGCATCATAAACATACGGTCTGCTAATGTTAAAGCACTACACCAACACATTATTTAGCAGAAGCTAATGCTAAAATGCTAACTTCCACCATGCTTATACACATGTTCTATAATGCCTTTATGTGTTGTATTCATGTTTATATCTTGTTAACTTACTCAATTCAGTAATGTAATTTAAGTTTTGAAATTCAAATTAGCTAAAAAGCTAATGTTAGCATAAGTGCTAACATATAGTGATAACAAGTGACAGGCTTACTAGCTAAAAAGTTACTTGTGCTAACCCTAAAGCATCATAAACATTTGCTCTGCCAAAGTTAAAGCGCTACACCAACACATTATTTAGCGGAAGCTAATGCTAAAATGCTAACTTCAACCACGTTCTACAATGTCTATATATCATATTTATATCTTGTTCTCTGTTGTCTGTGTTTTATTTGGTTCCTGTATTGTTTCTTGGTTGAAATGAAGTTATTGGGCGGGAAAAGTACAGAGAAAAACCGAGGAGAGGAAATGGAGCTGCTGCATGTGTCTTCACCCACTTCAAAATAAGAGCATGAATATAAATATCTAACTGCCTGAGGAATTCTTAGCAGTCGATCACCAAAACTTCAACACAGATGTTGAACTTTATTCAACTAAAAGTTTAGAAATCAGCCAAATAAATTAGGAGAAGCTAAGTGCGCTAAATGTTAGCAGAAAGCGCTAAATGAAAAAGTAGCTCCACAATTAGCGCTTTAGCAAAATGGTGCCCACAACTGGTAATAAAAATGGCCTCATTAGCAGCTTATAAATTGTAAGTGCTTACAATTTATAAGCCTCTGTAATAAGAATCGAAACATCTTGATTTAAAACTTTCAAATCCTGGATAACTGAGAATCTTCACCAAAATGTTGGAGTTTATGGTTCCAGCTTGTTGGAGGGAACTTGGTTGTTACTTTTTGCTTGTTGCGACACTTTCGTGTTATGAGTTTTGTTTTCCTGTTTTGTTTGTTTCTGGGGAAACTCGGAGGTCTTGACCTTGCCTGGCCTTCGTTTCCAATTTTCTTGGAAGTGATGGAATTTCTAAAAAGTTTCCCCTCAGCCTGCAACTTCAATAATAGATGAAGCAGCGACATCATCCTGACACCCTATATGTCCCTCTCTCAGATTCAGCCATTCGCCCGGTGGAGCGCCAGCAAGGAGGTGGAAACGCAGATGAATAATTTAAAGTGTAGTTTGACTGAATTTCTCGCCACTGCTCCAGCTGCTTTCAGTCCTTCTCGGTGAGAACAGCAGCGAAGACCGGAAAGGGGAAACGCTACCAGCGCTTCTGATTCCAGGCTTCCAGCGATGGCATCACTCAAAGCCTTTAGGAAGACTCCATATGTCTACTTCCTCCTCTGCTGCCTCGCACTTCCTCTACAAGGTAAGGGCTCTTTGTGTTTTAAAGAGAAAACTCATATTTTGCATGTTTTTGTAGTTTGATTTGTGTTTCTAACGGTTAAGAAAACATCTGAAGAGCTTAAAAACCACCCAGCTTTTTTTTTTTTTTTTTTTTTTAAGCAAAAGGTTAATGTTTTCTGGTGTCTGAAAAATGAGCCATTTCCGAAACCTCAGGAATGTACGATGGTATATTAGGGCCATTTTATATTGAAAAAATTTAGTACATTTCCACCAAAATACTCTGAAATTTTGTGAAAAGTTTTCTAGAAAAAACAAGGATATTTATGAGTTCAAAAAGACGAAAATTTGCGAGAAAAAAAAATCTGAAATTTTGAGTTAATCTCAGAAAATGTATAGAAAAAACATGGAAATTCCTGAATTTTAAAAGTTTTTTCCTAAACTTTTGGAACTCAGAAATTTCCAAGTTTTCTAGAAAATTTCAGAGATTTTTAACAGAAATTTACTCATATCAATGGCCTTAATACATAATATTTGTAGAAATGTAACAAGTCAGCAAGCACTGCCCAGCTTGTTACCTAGCAACAGCAGGGAAGCCCTGCCTGTTACCTAGCAACCTAAGCTGAGCTCCAGAACATTTGGTCAGCTGGTTTTTACCACTGTATCTCTGCTAGAAAGAGAAGTGTTTTGTTGAGTTACCATCCAGAAACCACTTGCCACTTTCTTGTGCAGGAGGCTCTACTAATGCTTTTTAAAGATGTACATTGTGTAATCCAGCAGCCGTTGTCATTTGCCAGTTTAAATGTTAAGGGTATGGCCAGCAGCAACTTATTTGGATTTAAATTGATAAGACACCCTAAAACAGCTCAAAATTGGCAGAACTGACCAGACTAAAATCTCATTATCTAAGAATCATTTTGTACAAAAAATGTAAAGAACATATTTTGTATCACCCAAAGACCTATCCTAACCTGTTGGAGTAAGCATAATAGATCACCGATAACAAAGAGCTTCAGGTGGAGACAAGCTGAAACTGGTGTTTGTTTTTTTCCATGATTGGTGGTATTATTTTGTCAGACTGCTGAGTGAAGCCAGAGAGAGTCATAAAATTCACCCCATCAAGGATCCCAGAGGCTGAAAACTGCCTTTAAGTTCCTGTTGTTCGTCCCAAAACACAGAAGTGAATAAACCTGTCAATCCGGAGGCTGTTTTCTTGTCTCTCTTTGTTGATAATTACAGTAATTGACTCCAGCCATCTTGTCTTGCAGGTTTGGAGATATTTGACCCGGAGGAGGTGGAATACATTCGCTCCAACGCCACTGCGACTGCAGGAGGCTCTGTTACCTTGGACTGCGGCTCCGTTATGCCCACCATCTACATCTGGGGGTTCACCAAACCGGGAACCGACAACAACGTGGCGGTGGCACACAACTACGGACAGGGCCCCAAGGTCCAGCCGCAGGCCGACAGCCTGGGCAGCATCCAGCTGCGGGATGACGCCCCCGCTTTGGTGCTGGAGGACCTGCAGAAGGACGCAGCCGGAATGTACACCTGCCAGGCTCTGTATGACACCGACGAAGGAGCCAGGATTACCTTCTACTTCACCCGCCTGGAGGTGGAGGACAAATAACGAGTTTCCCCAACATCAACAGTTTTAAAGCAAAGCTTGGTCACGTTATAAAGCATTTAAAGAGCCGGCAGGTGATTAAAGGCGATGAAGATCCCATAACTCAAAAATTGAAGACTGGTTGAGCAGTTTGTGGAGGCGGAAAACTGGTATAAAAAAAAAAAAGAAACTTTATTGACACGTTGCTTACGGAGATTCTGCACTTGCGCACAGAGAGCAAAAATAAATTCTTTTACGTGCCGTCCATAGCTGCGCTGCCACAGTAAAACAAAACCGTTAACTAAATGAAACCTGTAGATGATGGTATGGTTAATTTAGTGCAGTGCGCCACAGCAAACAGAAAAATAACCCAGAAAAAATCATTGAAAAAGAACTCAAAACCTCTCAGTATTATTCTTTTCTCTCTGTGTCGGCTACGCTATGCAGACCCGTTGCCATAGCAATTGACTGACAACAATGGCGCTAATGTATTAGTACTCAACACCAAAAAACAGTCAAACATTTCCCAGACAAAGAGCAGATCATTCAGTTTGTTTCAGTTTTATGTTTTCAGGCTTGATGTTTTATTATTAATAAATTATCTCTGTGGTAGATTAGCTGCCGCTGCTGTTAGCTAAGCTAAGGCTGCAGTGGTTGATTAGCTAATTTAAACACGTGCTCGACTGATGACCTGTTAGAAAATGTGTCTTCATGTCGCCTTTTTAATTATGTTTCCTAATTGAACTGAAACACAGAATTCCACAGCACATCTATATGTTAATGTTGTCAAAGTCAAGCTAGCATACCTGAAATATTTCCCTCTAACTTGCCTTTGTTTGTAGTTAAAACTTACCTTATCTAGTTGTCATAGTGTTGACAATTAGTAGCAAAGCACTACATCCATTATTCTTGTATATAATGTGTATATTAAAGATTTAGTGCGTTATGTTAACAGCTAAAACCAATGCTAGTCATCGTTGGCTAGCAGTTTTGACGTCACACTGCAACGTGTCTGCAGTTGAATCTGCAGTTAATCCACACAAACTGAACAAAGTAGACTCAAATTTGTTTCAGCTTCAGTTTGAAAAGATCATAAATCGTCTCAATGTTCAGCTCTGGGAATCTCCCCAGTGCTGCATCAAAAGACAAACAAGCACCAAAAAAACTTCAAACCGAAACACAATGTAGACGCATAGCTCCTCTTGAGCTGTTTTTTTTTTTTTTTTTACTTGAACTATCTGAAGCAACATTAAACGGAGCCAGAATTTAAGTTTAAGGGTGTGGTGACAATCTACCAAGTTTTCCTTTAAAGCGATTAATTAATCTCTGAATGCAGTTTTTATGGCTCTTTCCTGGATGTTTACACATCTGTTGAAAGCAGCTAAATCATGGAAAATATGAGTCTGGCTTTGTAGAGTTAAGAAAGACTTGTGTTAAATGTCCTGCTAGCTGAAACTTAATGCAGACTGACGTGCTTTGATCAGTGAAGACTGCACTATTGTCTCCTGCAGACATGCAGGTTGTGGTTTCAGTTTCAAAGCTTTTCCCAGTCCTGACTATTGAAACCACCTGGACGGTGGATTCATTAGAGAAGACTGTTGTTTTCCACACATACATACTGCTCATTAGTGCTTTTTTGTCCTAATAGCTCTGCAGTGTCTGTTTTTTTTTATGCGTTTGACTGTATGTTGTAACATTCATTGTAGTTGAGATTTAATCTGAAGAAACCAAATTCTGGAAACTTTTTGATAAAACATACTGACAGAAATCTTTGCACACAACACAAATGTTTTCCTGAGCAATTTGTGTGTTTTAAACAAACTTGCTTATTTTTGTGATGAGTGAATAAATAAATGTGAAAAATAAAAAGTCTCTAGGTGTTTTATATTTATTTAGGATTTGAATGTTGCCTTTTCATTAGCTCCAATCCAGAATTATCAGAATGTATGAATCACTTTATGAACTTGATACTGAAGGTTCCTGGGATTACAGGCGACGCATTTATGCATCATTTAATCAGCCTGATTATGGATGATAATTCTGACAATCGGACAACAATTACCACATTCTGCAGATACTTCAATTAAGCCTTTTTTATGAAATGTAAGAAATACATGAAAAGATTAAACTAAATAATTGAATTATTTAAAGCTAGAAAATAAACCTAGCGTTCCTTCAGTGAATGCTTTGTAACTTAAAACTTTGAGAAAAGAACATGAAAAGTCCAGCCCTTTCTGCTTCACTTAACATAAAGGCTGTGTTGTAATCTGTATTAATCTGCTGATTATCTTTTGGATTAACCAATTAACAGGATCGCAAGAGATGACAAATAAGTTTGTTGTTCTTTTATCAGATGGTTTTTTTCTGAGTCTGGAACTTCAGTTAATCAGTTACTAAATTAAATGACAATTATTTCAATTATCACAATTAATTTTCTGTCCTAATTTAAATGTGTCATCAGTTTATTGAAGCTTTCAGTGACCAGTTAATCATGCTCAACTGTCTCAGTCCTAATTTAAATGTCATTAATTTATTGAAATGTAGAGGATTTTTAAAATCTGTTACAAAATGTTTTTGGACACTTTTGGCTTAATTACTGCTCTGACTGTTCTTTTAGCAAATGGCCTTTTTTGAGTCTGTAAATGATAGTTAACGATGAATCCAGTACTAAATTAGTTGACTATTTCAACAATCGATTAATCATGATTTATCAATTCAGCTCTATGGTTTTCAGTACTGTTGGCTTTTATCCAACAGCAACATGTTTTTTTTTTTTTTTTTGTGGTTTGGGACACATCGAGGAAATAAAAAACGCTAAATCTGGAAAGCCAGTGACAGACTGGTGGATTCATGGGTTTCTCTCATTCATTCATTCTGGGCGTGCTGGGAAGAGAATGGTGGGCGGACTGGTGTTAACAGATCGGATATGCAGCACAAGGGGGCAAAATTCCTGTCCGCACAATGAGTTTTCTTGTTCCACTGGGCTTCTTAATGAAGGGGTGTAGCCGTGTGGGTGGAGGGGGGCATGCAGGGCTGAAGCAGAGTGCCGACTGACGGATGTGGGAGATGGAGAAGGGGCTCATTTTAGAGACAACCTCGGGCCTTATCTCGGTCTCATCAGGCCGGGCTGCATCTTTCAGCATCCTCCCTTTCCCAGACCATTTTTCTTTCATTTCTGGCTCCATTTTTGACCACATTGTTTCGTTCCTCTTTCAAAGCGACTGGAGTGACATAAAATTAAAGCTGCAAGTAAACTCAACAAACTAGGTACTTTTTATTTTCGGCTATGTTCACGCTGCAGGTGCCTTAGTGCGCAAATCTGATTTTGTGTGAAATCTGATTTTTTTTTTTTGTGAGCGGTTGTTCACATTTCCAAATATATGCCATTTGTATGATTTCCTGTGTTAAATTTTGAGTCTCTATGTAATGATCGTAACATTGACAACAGTATAAATAATGTTCTTTCGTTAGTCAAACATTAATTACACAAATGTCACTTCTTCTAAACCATCCCTAACTTTATACAGTGAAAGAATGAGTTAAATTTGTCCTTATTTTTTGTGAAGTCAAAAACCACTTGAAAATTTGCCCAGCTAAGTTTTCAATTCATTTTGTTTTGTTCTTGTTTCACAGCAAAAAGTAGGTTGAACACATACTTTATATGTTATGGCACATTTTACTGTATACTTTACGTATACAATGTTGATTGTATACGTTTATATTAATACTTTTTTTTTTAAATCACCTGACTGAACCACCAACAATCCTCGAAGTGTCCAGCATGTGTAGTAGAGGCCCCTGCCAGTTTTTTGATACATTTTGGGATTTTTTTTTTTTGTTTGTTCTCTTTAAACAAACAAACAAAAAAGAGTAAAAACATAATGTATAAGCTATGGTACATTTTTGATGTTGATTGTATATGTTTAAATTCATAAATACTAAAAAAATTGACTGTGAATCGCAATCTACAAGTTTCCCGCATGCGCAGTAGAGGACGCAGTAACGTCACACGTCGCGCGCTGCTCAGTGTTTGCGGAAGTAAACATGGACTGTAACGGTGGAGAGTACTTTATGATTTTAGAGTTGTTGTCCAGCACATGAACTACTTAACCCGCATTATCATCCTTTATGATTGTTGTTTTTCTTCCCGCTTCCGTATATTAGGATGCCGAATAGTGACGTTTGTCGAGAATCAATTACGTAAAGATCGGGTTAATTCGATCCCGTCGAAAAGATCAGATACTATCAAATTCCGATCTGTGTTTTTCAGACTGTCATGAAAAGATCAGATACAGGTTAACAATCGGATTTGTGTCACTTAAGGCTGAAGTGTGAAACCTTAAAAAACATTTCAGAACTGAATCCTTCTGTTCCTGGGAAAGAAAAGCGTTTTTCTTTGTTTTGTTTTTCTCTTGCCAGCCCTAATGGCACTGCTGCCGCCGCCGCCATCAGATCTGAAAATAACAGCCGGGAGAGGCCGCGCCGCGCCACAGCGCAGCACAGACTCGGTCCAGGAATATGTACCATGACTGAGGGGAGAGGATGCCAGGCGAGCCGGGTCTGGCACCGAACCGGGGCAGACAGGCTCCAAGCCTTTGGAAAGCCCAAACCGCGGTCGTCCTCAGTGAAGCACAGCGAGGTCTATCATCACACTACAGGCAAAAACTCACGTTTGTGAGTTTTTTAAAGGGTAAGTTCACTTATTACCCTACCATGATGCTGCCACGTCCTTGTTTGACAATAGGAGTGGTGTGCTGCTCTAGTAGAGTGGGTTTGTTTACGGTATCTCAAGTTCAAAGGTCACCGCATCAAAACTCTCAACCTATAGAAGAGAACAGAACTGGTGGAAAAAAATTTAAATTTAGGGTGCAAGATTTCTCCATCATTCTGAGATTAAAGAATGTAAATTGGCATGCTGACGAAAGAGAATTATGGGAATAAAATAATTTTGAGATTAGAAATTAGACTAAATTTTGACTTTTTTCCACCAGAATTCAGATTTTTAATCTGAGAATTCTGAAACTTAAACTCACATTTCTGGGACTAAAACATATACAATGGTGGCAAAAAAGACAAATTACTGAAATTAAAACTGACTCTCCAGATTAAAAACCAGAATTCTAGGTGAAAAAAATCTGAATACTAAATAAATAAAATCTTGGAGAAAATCTCTGAATTCTCAAATTAAGAATGAGGTCAAATTTTGACTTTCAGTCTAAAGTCAGATTTCTGACAGGAAAAAAAATCCAAATACTGAGATTAAAATATTTGAAATTAAAAAAGTCAAAATACTAAAATTAAAGTTAGAATTCTAAGATTAAAAATTAGAATTCTGGAAAAAAAAAAGGTCAAAATTCTGAAATACTATTTTCAAATTCTGAAATTACAGTTAAAGTTATTGCAGGAAAAAAAAATCATAATTCTGAGATTAAAATCAGAATTCTGGAGAAAAAAAGTCAGAATATTGAGATTACAGCCAATGGCTGTGGAACCTCTTGATGTGATAATACAAAGGATTCTACATAAAATCAAGAAAATCATGGACGACCTTGCTTAGGAAAACGGTGTGTTCAGTCAGAGGCTTCTTCAGATTCACTCTGATACAGACTGCTACAGGAGATGTTTGAAAAATTTGAATTCATATGAATTACAACATTTAGTTTCCCTTTGGGATCAATAAAGTATTTTTGAACTGAATTGAAGTTGTAAAACTGAAAGTCAGAATTTGTGGGAGTCAAAATTTAGAGATTAAAAGGGAGAATTTGGACAGTGGAAGCCAGATTTCTGAGATTAAAATCATATTTTTTTCTGTCAGTGGTCCTAATCCTCTTCTGTAAAATCTTCATACTTAATTTGCGGTCTTTCCGTCCACTGGTTGCAGATTTGCCTTGTAAACAGAGATTACATCCTGTAAAACTCCAGATTAGCATCAGACATTGGGCTTCACTGTTAGTGCAACCGCTTCACTTCTGCAACAGATTGGGGTCAAAAGATCAGCGCTGCTCTCAAAGCCGCCGTGCATTTTGCGGAAAGTGATGAGCTATCGAGTATCCGGCGAAGCGCAGTGCAGCCAGCCGGATCCGAACAGAGCAGGGTGTGTTCCCGGAGTTCAAAGGTCACCACATCAAAGGGCTGGACCGAGGCCGAGGACAGAAGGACATCCTGAGAGGACAGACGTTTGTCTCCCATATCTTCTTTTTATATTATTACAAAACTTTACACAAACAGTCGCTAATCTCCACAGCTTGGAGCGGGACACAAAGGGACAAAACAACAAAAATAAAAAGTATTTCTCATCCAAAAGGCATAAATAATATAAAAGGCAAACTTTTTTCTTTTAAACAGATACATTCATATGAAATAATATTTTACTACTACAAAAAATAAATAAGTCTTCTAAAGAGTTCTTGATGTTTCATGGGTTTTCCCTCCAGTGGGATTAGGAGTTTTTGTTTTGTTTCCATCTCTGAGTCTTTTCATTCCTTAACGTCCATTTTGTCTCAGTCCCGTTTCACCGTCACATTTAGTGTCTCTGTCTTCCTCCCAGTCCTCCCAGTGTTCCCACCGGCTGGGCTCAGGCCTCCTGCGGGCCGGCCGGGATCAGCTCTCCCACCAGCCTGCTGCTGGAGATCCAGCCGGGCTTCTCATCGCAGTCCAGGTCCGGCAGGCCCAGCCCGTCCCAGGAGGACACCACCTGGTCCTCCGTCTCCACGCTGTCCTCCGGCTCGTCCTCCGCTGCAGAAACCGCAAACACAGAGAGAGAGAGAGGTGAGACGGCTTTCCAGTTTGTACTTAAAAAAAAATAAATAAAATATCTACAGCAAATCAAAAAATAACTCCAAAGATTAAAGGAAACAATTTTATTTAATTGTTTTTCTTGTCACACCATTTGATTATGTTCTGTTTTTTGTATCCATTTAATATATACCTCCTTGTTTTGATTTGTTTATTTAGTTTTTGTTGCTGTTATGCTTTCTCCTACTTTGTAAATCTTTTTGTTGGTCTGTAAAATTTGTTCTGTGTACACTGGAGAAAAGAGGACGGATTCTGGAGAAGCTCACAGTGCAATTTGTGGCTTTGCTGCAAAGTTTGTCTGCAAACATGAGAAATGCTGATATAAAACCACAGTGGTGACAGTTCACTGCTGAACTATGAGAGCCTTGTAGCTCTTAAAGGGGCGGCGTCATAAAAAAATCTACTTCTTTTGCGCTTTACTTCATGCTATAATGTTATTCTCTCATCTAAAACAAACATGGAGTCTTACTTTGATTCTTTCCTGCATGTGTTAGACATACTTTAATCTCCATGGCAACCATTCAGCAGTGCAAAACGCCTGATTGGACCCAACTCCACACCCACTCAGCTCCTTCAGACTAGCCAGCAGCAATTAGTGGAACTGTGCATCTCATTATAGGAGCTACTTCTCACTGAAACGCTGGTAAAAATGTTAAAGGGTTAGTAGAGGAGCCATGTTGGGATGACTTCCAGAAGCTTCAGAAAGAGCTGGAGTTTTTAAAGAGACAGAGGCCCAATTTCAAGGCATTAAATCAGGAAGGAAAATTTCTTTTAAGTCATGTTTGATATGTACAAGAACCTGAACCTGTACAATACTTTATTGCACTACAACATGGCACAAAGAGCCTTGAAAAGACATAATGCTTCCCCCTGTAAAACAGCAGTTTTAGACTAACAATGAAAAGTATTTACACCCTTCACAACAAAAGTGAATGCAGTGTGTTGGCATTAGCTGTGGACAAAGTCTTCAGTCTGGTGTTTTGGTCTTAACTTTATTTCAGAGGATAATTTTATTTACAGAGACTTAATAATTTATTTGTTGTTCCGTTGATTTATTTTGGATATTTAAAATGTTGTCCAGTTCCAGTGTTAAATGTTCAGTAGGATTTAAAGTTTATTGGTCTTTGAGATTGTGTTCTTGCATTATTATGCCTTTATTACCATTATATTACTTGAAAATTGCCTCAAAACGACAACATTATCGTTTATCGCTTTAACCCAGCCATGACAGACCAAAGTGCAATTAGAAATTTAACAGCCAATGTAAAATAAATAATAAAACAAACTGACAAAAACATGTAAAATAAAAAACCCTGAAACAAATGGTTCAGAAAGAACAATTAGGAATTCTAAATAAAATGTAAATTAAATAATATAGCGTAGAATTAGACTGAATAGATCTGCCTATTGTCACAGATAGCAGATCTAGAATATTTTTTCCAATATCAGACCAATACAGATATTAATATCGGATCAGTGCGTGTCTACTTTATAGTTTCTGATCCACTTTCTTCACTAATCTGAACCCAGATGGACAAAATTTTATTTAATTTCCCTTCAGGATCATTAAAATACTATTGAATTTGAACAAATATGCTTTAAAATAATAATAATAATAATAATAATAATAATAAATAAATTACCGGTGCTGTCCCCCGGAGAGTTTTCAGTGTTCCGGATCAGACAGCAGGAATGCTGGGAAGGCGAGGACCCTCTGTTCCCGTCCGGCGGCTGGAAGCCAGCGCCGGGGTCGGACCCGCGGCACTGCGGGGAAACCTGGCCCAGCGGAACCATCTCCAGCCCGTCCTGGTGGCACGGCGCCACGCGGTGCATCAGCGGCGCAGCGCCGTTGGTTTTATTGTAGCATCTGGTCGGAGACGGAGAGACGGGATCAATACCAAAACAAATCAGGAACGGATCCAAACCGGCTGGCCAAACCGTGACACGTTGTGGTTTCTAAGTTTCCGACCTCGACGACACTTCATCGGTACACGATGTGATTGTGACGCCGCCCCCTCCGTCTCCCCAGCAGCCGGAGGTAAATAAACACAGAGCTCATTAGGTCTGCCGGCTGGATGCACACAGAGTAAACTGTGATGCTGGAGACTCTTAAACACATAAACAGGGCAACAGGAGGCCGGAGCTGCATCTCCGTCTGTGTGCGCGCGAGTCCGTTTGGGCCTCAGAAGCACAATCCGTCAGCTCCGCCTTATAAAATGTGAGGAATGTTTAATATTTTAACCAAGACTAACTGTTCTGCATCATTTAAGCATTTTCAGATTATTTTTTTTCCCCAGGTAAAACTGCAAACCATCAGGAAATGTGGGGATTTGAAATTACAGACCAAATATTTTAAATCTGAAAAGTGTGGCATGCCCTCCTGTACGTCAATATACATTACCAAATTATACCCAATTAGCCGCTAATGCTAGTGACGTGCATCTGCAGGCGCAATTACAAACGGGAAGTATCTGTCACTTATTTCTTATTTGGTTTCTATAAAAAATTAAGAATATTTCAGATGTTTTGATGTTTGGGACCAAAGTTGCAACATTTGTTACATTTTCAGTTGCTGTGCTTCTATTTCTCTCTGCACTGTGTCAAATGAACAAAACCCTTAAAAAAAAATCTGTTCCCCTCCTCACCTGTGGGGGCGCTGCTCCAAAAACCACTGAAGCAAATTACATAAAAACCTCTGACAAAGACAATGAGCGCAACTTCCTTCTTCACAAAATGTAAAAAAAACAGTGTGGGGTCAGATTTTAGCAGTTGTAGGATTTCTGTTTTGTCTTTGGTAAAGGACAACAAGCCATTTCTCCCGCTAGCGCTAGGCTAACACGTTTGTTTAGTCCACTTTAATCTACCTCTAGCTCATTTGTTTAGAAGGTCCGGTTTCTTTGAGGTGTGAATATGTAATCAAACTCTGATGCCGACCAAAAAAAGCAAACTCCAGTCTGGCTACAAACCTAGATGTCGGGTTGGTTGACCTTCAGGTGCGGTTCGAATGCTGATGTGAACGTCAAGCGGACTAAACACTGCTCCAAAAGCAGGAAGTGAACTACAGTGAAGGGCATTCTGGGTAAATGGACAAAAAACTTGAGAGTCTAGCGTTAGTAGGTATAGCTTGTGGTTTTTTACCAAACAAAAAATAGAGAAATCCTACAACCGCTAAAATATGATGCCACTCCATTTTTGTTTCCATTTCATGAAGAAGGAAGTTGCGCTCAGTGTCTTCTTCAGATGTTTTTTTTTTTTTTCCATTCAGTAATTCTTGGTGCAGCGCCACCACAGTCGAGGAGGGGAACAGGTTTTTCAAAAGCGAACCAAACCAACTGAAAATGTAACAAATGTTGCAGTTTTGGTCACCAAAGGCGGCTGTCCCTGGATCCACTGTAACTGAATTCAACATCTTGATAGATATTGAAGTTTGTCTTAAAGACTATCCAAATAAAGAAACAATGTAGGTTTGTCTGTAGGAATCGTCGAAACGGAGCTCAGCATGTTTTCTAAAGATGCAAAGCCCAATACAGTGACAATAGTCGCCCACGTTTGAGTTGCGTTTATAGAGAGCTGAACATTGAGGGTGAAGTTTCTGCATAAACTGTGTGGGACGTTGTAGCCTGTGTAGATTATGCTTCTGTTTTCCCTTTGTCTGTTGCAGAAAAAAATGTTTTTTTGTTAGTGAAATGGCCCTTGACCATGTTTCGCTGTTAATCTCAACTCGCAAATCCGTTTCCCAGTGGGTTTTGGACTTTTCATTTGGAAGAGGATTTAGCATCATTAGTTGCCCATAAAAAAAAGAAATCAATTTCTTTTTATGGTTGGAACGCTCATTAAATTTAAGAAAATGTTCTACGGGATTTAAGCTTGGCTGGTCATCTGGAAAAGTAAGTGATGATTGCACAAAATGTCTTAGTTGGATAAAACTAAAGAAGTCCTTCTGTAAAACATCATGCTTAATTTGTATTTGCCTAAAAGACATAAAACCACCTTCATCAAACAAATCAAAACCAGTTTTAAGTTTTTGTGATACCAGTTGAAAAATATACTTCGACCAATGCCAGGGGAAAGGCTGCTCTTAATAAGCGGCTCCATTGGACTTGAATATTTTCCTCTCCCAATGAGTCATAATGTTATGCCAAACTTTTAGTGTTAAAAACAGTAAGTTTTTGTTTCTAACAATTGTCTACATGCAATTCAGACTGGTGTTTAAAAAAAGAGTTTAAGCATCTTGATATTAACCTAGCATAGCAAGCCCAATAATAATATAACTCAGAATAGCCTGACGTACAGCTGGGCGATTTCAATTTCTGATTTTAATGGGGGTTTTTTCCTATTAGTGTTTTTTTTCCTATTAGTGACTTATTTCCAATAATCTCTTCTGAGTTGTGCAGTTATTTAATACTAAATATGATTAAGTATTCAACATGAAATGATTGAATATTGCATCATATTCAATAATTTCACTGAACTCCGATCCAGAACCGCACAGCATTCTGGGGGATGTAGGCAGAGGAAAGCCTTAGCCGCGCAGCCTCTCAAGGCTAGCTCAGCTAGGTTGGTGGAATCAACTAACTCACTCTTTGGTTACCTAGCAACTCATCCATTCTTTGGTTACCTAGCAACTCATCCATTCTTTGGTTACCTAGCAACAACCTGTTAAGTAACTTCTGCAGCAGCAGTTGAAGGTTTCCCCACCATTCCTCGTAACTGCTTAAAAATAAAAAAACAACAGCGTGGAGTGGAAGGTCACAAGGAGACCTTGGAAGAAATGAATGAGACAAAGGGAGACCAGGGAAGGAGTGAAGGAGACAAAGAGGCCATGGAAGGAAAGAAGAAAGAGAAAGAAAGAAAAACAGGAATAAAGGAAGGCAGTTTGAACAGAAGAATCTCCATTGTCTTTACGAACTTCCTCCCACCTGTTGTTGTTGCAGAGGTTCTGGCAGCTCATACACTCCGATGTCTCTTTCTGAGGAAGAGCCGTGTACAAACTCCCACCCTGAAAACACAACACCAACATCTGAGTTAGCCTCCAAAGAACAGCGCACAGACCCGTCTGCTCCGGCCGCCGGCGGAGAACTCACGTTCAGGTGGTGGTGGAGGTGCGGGTGCTCACACTCGTGGGTGCTGTGGGGCAGGGTGCCGTCGTGGCCGTGCGGGACGAAGCCGCTGGAGCCGTTGAGCAACGCCAAGCCGTTGGGGAGTTTGTGGTGGAGGTGATGGCAGCCCTGAGGCAACATCTGGCCGCCGTAGCCGCCGTGAACGCCTCCGTTCACGCGCCCGCCGCCCGCCGTCAGCGTGGTGTACTCGAGCACGTGGCCGTTCAGGTCCGCCGGCTGGTACAGGTAGCCAGGAGGGTCATACTCTGCAAGGCGGGGCATAAACTGAGAGCTTTAGCTCCTTTGAACCTTAAAATCGAGCCTTATTGTGCAAAATTCACTTTTTGTATTTCCATTTGGGTCTCAACCGCTTCTAAAAACAACTCAGCCCAAGCCAGCTGTGTTTGTTGGTGTCTGGAAAATTAGCCATTTCAAAATCATTTGAAATGCAACATCACAAATCAGCAGGCTCTGCACTGTTACCTAGCAACTGCAACAGAGGTTGTTATTGATTCAACCAACAGGTTGAAATATTGATCTTACCAATCTGATTAATCTACAATAAAATGTAAGGTTTGTTTATTTGCACTGACCAAACAAAGTTAATTTTCCAGTAAAAAAAAACCTTTAGCTCACTTGAGGAAGCCCAATGAATGATGGGAAAAAGGCTGCAGGAAGCATAGACCTCTGACTCCTTTTCAAATTTCCTCCAAAGCTTTAAAACCCACAACTATTTCCACATCCAGAAGGTCAAGGAGCGAACGTACTGAACCATAAGCCAACAGTTTTGCAATCACCTCGGGACATGTACATGCACTGGAATATGACTCACAAGCCGCCGTGGAGCCAACGATTACTAAAGGTGACCTGTTACGTTTCCCTGGACAGGTTAGGATAGCTCTGTAGGCCATATAAAACACGATAAATATATTATTATTTGGACAACAATATTCATAGATAATGAGATTATAGTCTGTGCAGGGCCTCCTTTCAGAATGAGCCGTTTCCGCGTGTCTGCTGTTAGCCACGCCCCCTAACTTGACGTTTGCATCCGTTTTCACTTATGGGTGTAAACAGATGTGTAAGTATACAACCGTCTTTGAACATTACATAAACCTTTTCTGGACTGTAAGTCAACAACAAAACTCGCCGTTTCAGCAGCAACCGTACAGCGCATATAGCCGTAAAACCAACACAAAAAAAGAGAATTGAGCATCAAGATCTGCTGTTTATCGTCAAAAATCTGCTTTTTTAAAGGTTTTTAGAAGCAGTTGAGACCCAAATTGAAGTACAAAAATGTGCAAAATGTGAATTTTGCATAATCAGTCGTTGGTCTCACTGTGCATGTTGTTCTGCTGCCGGTTCCTCCACAGACACATAGCGATGAAGGACAGCAGGATGAGCAACATCACTCCTAGCATGCAGCCGACGATCAAGTACAGCAGACTGCCGGGCGACGTCTGGGGGTCCGTAGGGTGCGGGCCGGGCGGGGTGAAGGGGTGCTGACTGGGCGAATCCGGAGACTGACGAGCTGCAGGGAAGAAGAAGAGGAGCGGCAGCTTCAGAGGAGAAGCGTTTGCTGATGACATCATCATTATCAACACTAGAGGCTGAAACTCTCACCTCTGGTCTCACAGATCATCACGTTGCTGTAGTCGCTCTCCCCACCGCCGTTGAAGCACTGCATTTTGATGTCATAGGACGTCTCTGCCTGCAGGTGGCCAATCATGTGCCAGGTTTTCACACCTGAGACGACGAGACAGGAAGTCAGAGATACGCATGAAGATACGGTCGGGTTGCTTTAAGGACGAGGAATCACATTTACCGAGTAGTTTTAGATCATTTTTAAATTAAAGGAAGCAAGGACGGACAACAAGAGAAGGAAACGAGTAGACCAAGGAAGGAAGGAAATTAAGAAACAAGGAGATAAAGGAAGAAAACCAAACAGGGGATGAAGGACACATGAAGAACTAGGAAGGGAGGAAGGAGGCAAAGGTAAGAAGGAAGAACACAATGAGAATTGGAAAGAAAAGAAGTATACAAGGAAAACAAGAAGGGAAAAAAGCCTGCAAGGAGACTAAGGTAGGAAGGAAGGGCACAGAGATAGCAAGGATGGAAGGAAGGACACAAGGAGACTAGGGAAGAAATAAAGGAAACCAGCTTTCCTTACCAAGCTAGTAAGGAAAGACATGAAGACCAAGGAAGGAAGCAGACTAGGAGACCAATGAATGAATGAAGAATAAATAGAGAAAAAAAGATGGAATAAAAACACAAGAAAACCAATTAAGGAAACAAAACGAAGGAGGAAATTCAAATGTCTTTGTGCAGAAACCTGATAAATAAAACTGATTCTGAAAGACAATGTGACTAAGGAAGGAAAGAAAGATATTTTTTTGGAATAATGAAGTCTGGAAACAAATATTTTGTCTATTTCCGTGTTTTCATTCCTTACACCTGGAAACATCAAATTCTGTGCTGTTTCAGGTTTTCAGCCTCCACAGCCCTCCTGTAGAGTGTGGTGGAGAAATTTAAACCACATTTCTGTATATTTCCCCTCCAAGGAGCCAGGATTTGTTAACCAAGAGTTTTCCCCTGGTCTCATTTTCAGTGCAGTCCCTGTTCACAACCACAACACCAGACCAGGCAGGACCCAGACGGTCACATCGCTCTGTTCCAGCTCCATATATGGCCGCTTCATGTTTGCTCTGGCTGGCCTCCAGTATTCCCACTCCGTACATTCCCCACGGCTCAACAACCACATACTGTCACACCGCAGCAACGTGCTGCAGAATCACACACCAGACAACGGCCTGTGGATGTGGAAACGCTACATTTCCAACAAATGAGGCTGAAATGAGCTGCTGCTTATGGTCCGAGTGGTGCAAAGTGACCTTCTGAAAACATGCTGCTGCCTGAACGTACGAGGGCTGAGTGATGGGAGTAAATGTGGAAGTTAATTAGTGATGTACAGGCCACAATTTTATCTTTAATCATAATAAAAAAGGAGAAGGACCCATTGGAATAACTTAAATCTGTATAAAAATGTCTTTTTATTGCATAAAGTTTGTATTAAAATATTTAAAATTTGTTGTTTTATGAAAGAAAAGCAACAAATGTATTTTGCAGCAGCTTTGTGCAGCGCATACAGCGGTAAAACCAACTGACCAAATGTGATAGAACTCAGTTGGGGTTGCTAGGTGACGGCCAGAGCTCTGCTGGGGTTGCTAGGTAACGGGCTGGGCTTTTTCCTGCGGTTACTAAGTAACTAACTGCTGATTATTACATACGTAAGAGTTTTGAAACGGCTCGTTTTCCAAACACCATCAGCCTGCCTGACCGGCTGAAACTTGGTTTTTCCTCCTGTGTTTAAGGAAATCCAGTCATGGGCACACTTCCGCTACTGCGCTATTAGTGGAGTTAAGTTAGCATGTTAGCATTTTTGCTGATTTTAAAAACGTTTACCACACTTAGATTTCCTAAAGACTGTCTAGTTCTGCTTCCTCTCCTCACATTCTGTCTCTTTTTTCCTTAAACTTTATTTCAAACAAGAAACTTCCAGGGACAAAATAAAACCAGATAGCAGAGAACCAGATGCGCACTCTGCCACTAATCTACTAATGTGCTAACAGCGAAGCTAATTTTTCACTAATTGACTTGGCTCATTTTTAAACTTTAGGTTGAATAAAGTACAACATTTGTGTTGAAATTTTGTTGACTGTTAAGAATTCTCCAAGTAGTTAGACGTTTATATTCACGCTTTTATTTTGAAATGAGTGAAGATCGTTTACGCAGCATTTCTGGTTTCTCTCCTCATGTCCTCCACCCTTAATGCGATACGTTTATTCTGTACCCAGAATGCATTGCTGTGCAACCCCAGTTGTGTTAATAAACATCTGTTTTTTGTATGCCGTCTTTAAAATGCTGAAATTAGCATGCTGCCTGGATTTCAAATTAAGAAATATACGTAGACCAATAGTTAGAGGTTGGAAAAACCTGAAATTGTCTCCAAATTGGACAGAAATCCTCTGAATATGGCTGCAGTTTGTTTGCAGTGTTTAATGTTCTGAACTTGGAGTGACATTTTCAGCTGTTTTGATATTTTGGAGCCCAGCCAGGCGGTGGGTTTGGGAAGCCAAATGCTCAGATGTTGCAGAGTCGTGTTGGGTAAGTAGATGCCTCTCCTTCCCTTCCTGCAGCAGGCTCAACTGTTAGCATTCCAGGCGGCAACCTGAACCCCTTTCCTCTGAACGGGCTCCGGTTTCATCCCGGTACCATTAGCAGGCAACCGTTTATTAAAAACAGACCCCAGAAGACACCGTCTCAATAAATCAGACGGAGAGAGATGTCCCTTCTTCACTACTCCCAGTATCCGTTACGTTTCCAGCTCCCAGTTTATCTGGACACTCTGAGGTTACATCTACGGCAGGACAAGGCTGTCGACAAACACTCTGTGAACTCAACCTACGGCGTGCTTTAAAAGTTACCTGTTATGCTTCCTTGTACAGGTTAGGAAGGGTTTATGGTGTTATACAAAACATGTCCAGCATATTTTTTTGTACAAAATAATTCTTAGATAATGAGATTTTAACCTGCTCAGTTCTGCCTATTTGGGTTGTTTTAGGGCTTCTTGTCACTTTAATAAGCTGCTTATTAGGATTCAACAAGTAAATCAATGTTTACACTCGCACATAAAATAACTGCAAATAGTTTTGCATCCATGCATATCTCAGAACGTTGTCTGGAAGGTAGGTAAAGTTTGCATTTCATTAGGAAATTAAGGTCTCAAAGGTTGGAAAGGTTCAAGTCCAGTGGTTCCAGTCGGTGATGGTCTGGGTTGTCATGTCAACTGTCCAGTGGGCCACTGGGTTTTCTAGAGACCGATGCAGCTGTCTACAAACATTACAGCAATTTAGAGAAGCTGAGTGACTCAGTGGCGCAATAATATAACCGTAGATCTTTGAAAAACAGAAGTAGAGCCTCCTGAACAACCAACAAAAATGCAGAAAGTGGATTCAACAAAGCTGCAGCCATTGTTACAGAGCATTAAGGCCACGCTGTGAAAATAAAAAAAATAATATTGCGAGAATAGAGTCATAACATTACATCTTTATCCTCGTAGAAATATGGCTATTCTCATTAATATGATTTTATTCTACTTTATTCTTAAATGACTTTATTCTCATAATTTTATCTTTTTTTTTTACTTAGTATGGCCTTAATAGTCTGTCAGACACTGAACAGCGGTAAAACCAGCTGAACAAACATGCTGGAGCTCGAACTGCTGCGTAAACTGTATCATGTTGGGTTGCTAAGCAACAGGCTTGACTTTGCTGGGGTTGCTAGGTAACGGGCTGGGCTATGCTGGGGTTACTAGGTGAGAGGTCGTGCCTGCTTATTTGTGGCGTTACATTCAGAAAGTTTATATTTCAAACACCAAAACACATAGTCTTATTTAAAAAAAAAAGTTATATTTTTAAATTGTCTGGATTGTTTTTAGAAGCAGTAGAGACCCAGATGGAAGTACAAAAGCATGCAAAATGTGAATTTTACACAATATGTCTGCCATAAACTGCCTGGTTCTCTCACCTTCCACCACGTCTCTTTTGTAGTCGCTGTCATTGTCGCTGTCCGTGGGTCGGTAGTAGATGTAGAAGCCTTGGATCGGAGTGTTGTTGTTACTCGAGGGGTCGTACTGGCAGGAAAAAACACATTTGTTAGACGGCAGAAAATCAGCGGGCAATTACAACCCAAAGCGGGGCCATTTTCCCCCGCGGCGGCTAATGGCGGGCCTCGTTATCAGCACATGATGATTGCGCTGTCTGCCCGAAGCTCGGGGAAATAATGAGGCCGGCTTAAATCAAGTGGAAAAAATGAGGGGAAGTATCTGCATCCATCTGCAGCTCCAACAGCAGAATCAGAACAAAGAGGGAAATTTCTTCTTTAATCAGAAAACATCTGATCTCAGCTGCCACAGGATGCAGGAAACTGGTATTCACGACATACAGGAAAGTTAGCATCGTAAATATTAACGCAAAATTCTCAAAATTTTGCAATTCAGTTCTAGAATCATTAAGCTAGTTAACAAGAATACTAATGCTGTTAGCTTTTTTACATCCCTTGTTGGTTAGTTAATGCCAGGAATAATCCTCTTTAATCTCTGTAAAACATTTTATTTTAATGCTTTTCATATGTATATGTTTCCAAAGCATCTGTATTTTATTTATTTGTTTTTAAATATGATGAAAATACTAAAACATGGGATAATCTGAAGGATGCAGTGGTTCTCACATGTCTTCTTTACTTACTCTCTATCAGTTTGGAGGCTTAATATTTTCTTTTTTTTTTTTTACTAAAGTAGGAGAAGAACAAACCAAGAAAAATAAAAAGTTCAGAGTGTTTTACTGTTTCAAAACGCCTCAGGTTCTTTCAGCTACATGAAAGTAAGTTTCTCTCTTAGTTTCTCCAAAAGACAGAAATCCATCTTGTTTTCATCTCATCAATAATTCCTTAACATTGATGGAAAAAGTACTATTTCCACTGGCAGATTATTTTATTTATAACAAGACATTTCTTTCTCTGTTATTAGTGAAGTAATATACCAATGAAACAAGTATTTTTAATCAATATTATTGGCAGATTATTTCACTTATAACATGGGGGAAAAAAAACTTATTTGGCAGTGGAAATTTTACTTTTTCCATAAATAGTAAGGAATTATTAACTTAAGCTCCTATGTGTTGCTGAAAAGTCACTTGTAAGTTAATTTTGTCTTATTTCAAGTGCAACAAGACATTTTAACTATAAACTAAACAAAAATAGCTGTAAATGAAAGTGTTTGTTTTGGTGGACTCACGGTCCAGCGCAGCATGATCTGCGTGTCGCTGATGGCATCCGTGGCCAGGATGTGCGGTCCGACCACGGGCCGGTCGGCCTTGCGGGGGCTGGCGTTGGGGACCTGGTACGGCTTGGAGGGAGTGCTGGGCAGGCTGTCGCCGTACGTGTTCGAAGCCAGGACCCGAAACTTGTAGGTGGACCCTGCCACACGAAAACATTCAGATTGAAAAATACTTTTTTGATCCCAAAGGGAAATTAAATGTTTTCTCAACTCATATTAATTCAGATTCTTCAAAGAGTCATTGTAGATGGAGATGGCAGGAAAGATGGTAAGAAGCAGAGTTGGGAAGTAACTAGTTATATTTCATTTGTAGAAAATAAATGTACTTTTTGGAGTATTTTTACTTTTTACTTGAGTAATTTTATTATGAACTTCAGTAAAAATTTCTGGATACTTTACACACCGTTTTAACTAAAAATTCACCAGACAGACACACACCTGCAGTTTTTGTTAAAATTCCATAAGTTTTATTTTTAAAGAAATTGATTATGAATTTTTTTTTTGTGTTTGTTATGATTTATGTAAATTATTTTAATTTTGATCTTTAACATACCAAAGTTTCCACGCAACTTTATATTTTGATCTGTCTGATGATGTAATTTTTGAATATTAAATGATTGATAATTTGATCAGTTGAGTCGCCTTTTTAAAGTTCTCCACCCAACTCTGCTAAGAGTTGTTGCTGTAGGGGAAAATCTGGCTGGATTAATTTAGATTTTCCTGACTAACATGAAGCCTCACCAGGCTCCAGATTGCGGATTTCCACCGACAGCTTCAGAGGTGAGATGTTATCCGCCGCCACGATCCACTCCGCGCTGCGGCCGCGCCTGTACTCCACTCGAAACGCTGTGACCGGGGAGCCGCCGTTGGCTCGAGGGATCCATGCCACGTAGACCGAACTGTCGGTTGCCATGGAGATGGTTGGACGGTCCGGAGCTTCTGGGACTGTGAACAAATCAAATGAACATCAGGACTCATGAAGACAGAATTGCAGTCTTTACTCTGTTGCCTAACATGCTAACATAAGTGAACATGATCAGGATAGTCTTTAAGCTAACATTAACTTCCTGGCTAATTTACACATAAAAGCTCAAGTTTACTTACAGAAAGGATTAACTTAATGTTACCCATAATGTTAAGCTAACATTAGCTTCTTAGCTAATTTGGACTCCAATACTAATGTGGACTTTACCTTTTGATACCAACTATAATGTCACAAGATGCTCAGTATTCCTCATTTTAAGCTTGGTATAAAGTTAAAGTATAAAGTTTCTCTAAAATTATGACTTTATTCCATTACTGAATGGATTAAGATAATGTACCAATTATTATAAGCCAACATGATAATGAAAGAATTTAAGCTAACGCTAGCTTTCTAGCTAATGTCAACGCCAAAGCTAAAGTGAACTTCCAGAGCAGATTAAGCTAATGTTACCCTTAATGTTAGTGTAAGCCAACATGATAATGAAAAGATGTAAGCTAACGTTAGCTTAATGGCTAACATTAGCTTACACACTGCACTTTTTAGTTATGAGTACAAAAGAATGTATGAAACTTTGAAAGATGCATACTCACTATTATGGCTCTTAGTCACAGAGACAGAGGCAGAAGGGGTGGAAGGAAAAGAGGGTTAGCTGAAGAAAGAGATGAACCTCCAAGCAAAAAGTTTAGTAGCAAAGTGAGTAAAACATGCATACAATGTGACCCTAATGCTGTGTGCAGACTGACACATTTTCTGCTTACAGCATTTCTCTTCCAAGGAGTCGTTACATGCTGTCAGCTGCTGGTTCACTGTTTGTGCTTCCATGCGAAACAAAGCAGAGATCTTTCTTTCTTCCTTTTTTTTAAGCATTAAGATGTGTGTAACTAGACCCAGTCCCTCTCTTCCAGTAAGTCTGCAGAATCCAGAATGAAGGGAATGATTCTGTCATACTGATCTGGTCTACACCTACGTCTGTCATGGAGGACGACGCCATAGTTGGTCTTCGTGGGTCGGTCCTCTGGAACCTTGGGTGGAATTGGGATGCTGGAAGGCTTGGAAGGATTCTTATTACTGGGGGAGATGGTCTTTTCTGGAAAAAATATGAAAAAAAAAGCTGGGAGTGAGACAACATTAGCAGCAGGAACCAGCAGCAGATTTAAAGCTGATGAACATTTTTCTATCTTGCTGTGTATCCTGGAGTTTTAAGAAGTACATGGGTGTAAATGTGAGAAGATGAATGTAATTTTCTGGATCTTCAGAAATTTCTGCCATGTTTGAAGTGTCTGTGCCACTTTTGATGAATTTCTGTTCTGAATAGAGCATCTTTATTGGGATGAAGCGTGTGGAATAAGGAGATATCACTGTTACTATGAAGAAGATAATCTGGGAAGGAATTTTTAATGTTCAATGGATGCCTTCGAGTGATCAAATAGCTGGAATTAAAGAAATGTCAACATTGATTTCTTTACATTAGTTTGAACGTATGGAAACCAGAGAGATGCTAATACTGATTTTTTTAAAAGCTGCTCAAAAACCATTTGAGATTCTTTTAATATGCTAATAATTTCCATTGAAATACAGATAATATAACCATTTAAAAAAACAAAAAAGGAGAAGTGAATTTTTTTAATGAACCTGAACACTGATAGTCATAAAAGTCTTAAAAGTTTCTGACTCTGGAAAACTTTGTAACACAACAATAACATTGTTGTTCTTTTCATGTATCTAAACTAGGACTGGATAATAAATCAATAATAGTATATGTCATGATAGACTCATAATATCATTAGATAACGCGCCTGATGCAAATTTCAATAATTTCACTGAACTCTGACCCAGAAGCGCACAGCATTCTGGGTGATGTAGGCAGAGGAACGGCTTTAGCTGCTAAACCTACAGTGGCTAGCTAAGAAAAGTTAGTTGAATCAACTCACTCACTCTTTGGTTACCTAGCAACTCACCCATTCTTTGGTTACCTAGCAACTCACCCATTCTTTGGTTTCCTAGCAACAACCTGCTGAGTAACTTGCACAGCAGCAGTTTCAGTTTTCACCACTCAGTGACTCATAGCTGCTTAAAAGTAAAAATTAACACCACCACTTTGTCAGTATTTCAGATATTTAAAACAAAAAAAAATATCAATAAATATGGATATTGAGTGATTTAGACCGCTTTTACCGTGATCCGTTTTTCAGTCATATAAACCAGCACTAATCTAACCTAAATATTTTCACTGTGCAGCAAAAACACAAAATCTTACCAAGTATGTTTGGTCTAGTTTACCATGGGAAAATGTGTTGTTATAAGTGAGAAAATCTGCCTGTGATAGTACTTTTCTTGAAATCTTAAGGAATTGTTTACTTAAAACAAGCTCCTTTATCTTTCTGGAAAGTTACTTGCAAGTTAGTTTTGTCTCATTTCAAGCACACTAATATATCTGCAGTGAAAACTAGACCAAAAACACGTGTTGAAACCAGTTTATTCACCGTTAAAAGTGTGTTTTGTTAGCTGGACCGACCTTTTCCGGTGCGGAACGTGAGCATGGCCGGCTGACCCTCGCCCGCTGCGCTCCGAGCCACCATCAGGACCTCGTAGAGGCTGGAGGGCTCCAGCTCCGACAGCCGCAGGGTTTTTTCGCTGCCGGGGACTCGGACCGTCTGCCAGCTTCCCACCACTGCTCCCATGTCGTCAACCTGATGCAGAAACACACAGATGCCTGTAAGCAACAGGGAATTTGCTTTTTTCAGGTCAGCATTTTTTTTAAAGCTCAGAAACAATGCCTGGGAGATTTATGTCACAATTTCCAACTTTAGCAAAATTGAGTGCTGCTGCCAATGCTGTCCTTAGTGGTTTTGCTGCAGTTTTATAGTGAGATGGCTGCTGAATCAGAACATTTTTTAAAGGGGGAATAAGTACTGAAGGGGTGTCCAAACTTTTTGTCACATGGGACAAAATTGCCAGAAGAAACTAAAATCAAGCAAATTAAGTAGTTTTTTTGTTGTACAAAATAGATGTTATTCATCGTAGATTAGGTCTGGGCAGTAAGGCTGCGAAATGTATCACAATATAAGCATTTCTTATCAGTCGATATCAATGATTATTGATTAGTTTTATGTTTTAGATAAGTAATAAAATAATTCCTTAATATGATTTTTTTTTAAAGTATATAACTAAAACAAGACATTATTCCCTTGTTAAATTAGACCAAAAATACTTGGCAAGCTTTTGTGTTTTTGCTGTGTAGTGAAAATATTTGGTTTCATATCAGTTAGTATCCATAATTATTGATTAGTTTTTTTGTTTTAAATATCTGAAATATTGCCAAACTGAAGACATGACCTGTCCTGGTTCATTCACAGTTCTCACTCCACCTCGTTGTTTTTTATTTTTAAGCAGTTATGAGACAAATTGGCAGAACTTTAAACTGCAGGTTACTCAGCAGGCTGTTGCTAGGTAACCAAAGAACGAACAAGTTGCTAGGTAACCAAAGTGAGTTACATAGAGTGAGTTAGTTGGTGCCACCAAACTTACTTGGCTATTTTATATGCTGAATATTTAAAATGATATCAGACGTATCATATTTGTTAAGTGTTATCATGATATTTATTATTATTGGTTTATTTTTTAGCTCTATTGTAGATCCAAGCTTAAAAATTACTTTATTGCTGTATTTCAATAAAAACTCCTAGTTTTCAAATTATTTTGGATTTGACTGAACAAATGTGCCGTCTTTTTAAGCATTTGAGCCACTTCCTTGCAAAACACTTGCTATATTTAGCCAAGTTTAATAATTTAAATAGAAGCTGATGTGGCTGCAAAGTCGGCTTTTCACTTAATGTCTCTGGATAGATGTGATTCTATTTATTTTTAAAATTTGGTTGTAAAAATATGAACACACTGCAAAAACACAAAATCTTACCAACTAATTTTGGTCTAGTCTTTAGTGCAAATATCTTAATACACTTGAAATAAGACTAACTTAAAACTAACTTTTCAACAAGATATTGAGGCTTGTTTAAAGTCAATAATTTCTTAATATTTATTTACAAAAGTTCACTGGCAGATAAATTAACTGCCAATGGGGAAAATGTCTTGTTATGGAACAAGAACTTTTTCATCAATATTAAGGAATTATTGACTTAAAACAGGTCTCAATATCTTGCTGAAAGTTACTTATTAGTTTTGCCCTATTTTAAGATATCTGCAGTGGAATACTTGGTAAGATTTTGTGTTTTTGCAGTGTACTTTGTGCAGCACTTAACATTTCATTAATATTTTTACTTTAAAAAGTCATCAGCCACCTCCTTGCATTTTTGATTCACTCGCTTCAGTCACTTCAGTTCAAACAGGGAATAAAAATGGCAGCAGAAACGTTTCTCACCTTGCGGTATTTAACAAAGTAAGCGCTGATGGGACTGCCTCCGTCTCGGCCCGCTCTCCACTCCAGGTCGTAAACGTCCGGTTTGTGCGTCTGCGGCGGGCTGATGATGATCGGCGCCTCCGGAGTGGGCCGGTCGCCGCTCCGGTCAGCCGGCGCGTTAAACGGGTCGTCGTCTTCGGTCAGGAAGCTCTCGTCGCTTTGAATTGGATGAAACGACGGTGAAGCCTGGGGCAGCAGAACGGCAGTGGATCCCAACTGTGGATCTGCGAGGGAAAAAATATCAGATCTACGTCAGAGGAGACTAAATCTGAGATAAATCACATGAATCGATAACTGTTCACTTACTGGATGTGTCAAAACTTAAGGTCTAAACTCTAAACCGAACATCAAAAAAGTACGGAAGAGGATTAGATCCACTGATGAAAAACATTCACTTTAATCTCAGAATTGCAGCCGCGTATTTGGGCCTTTGTAGACAGAACATAAATAAGGAGTACATTTCAGCTAGAACCCTGAAATGTACTCAGTTGTAAAGTTTTAAAGTTGTCCAGTGAGTGAAAAAAGGAGAAAAGCTTGATTTTTTTTCTTTTTATCTTTGATGATCAGGAAATGAAAAAACTAAATGCAGGTCTTAAAAACAAGTTGTGAAATAGATAATTAATGATAAACGTGTGATTTAAATATATAAATTAATGTAAAGCCAACAGCATTATTACATTTTTGTCCTTTAAAAAATGGATCAAGAGAAAAACGATAAATAAACCTGAAACATTCAAAAATAAAGTGAAAGAAAAGTTAGCTTCTATTACAAAACAACATTTTAGGAGGAAATCGTCTCCAGGATGTGTCAGCTTTCTGCTGAGATTTATGCATCATCAGAATCTGAACCTTAATTTATATTTTGATCCATTTAAAGTTGCAGAACATTTACAGCAGCCTCAGCTGTGCTTCACAACAAAACAACATCACAGGCAGACAAATGATGAAACACAAAATAAAATTTAGTAAAAATAATAATAATCTTTCTTTCTCCTCCAAACCGCTGCGGCTTGGAGAATCCAAACAGCCGACACGAACTGGACGCCGAGGTCAGAGCTGAACTGGGAGCAGTGGGAGGTTTTCCACATTTCAGGGCTAAGTGTCCCGTAACAAGCTGCTGCTGCCGCTGCGCACCGGCCCGCTTTGTAAAACAAACAGGCCTGCAGCTGGTAACACTAGACCTGATTCCCGGCCCGCTCTGCCGCTGCGCACCGGGCCGCTCTGCCGCCGCGCACCGGCCCGCTCTGCCGCCGTGCACCGGCCCGCTCTGCCGCCGTGCACCGGCCCGCTCTGCCGCTGCGCACCGGCCCGCTCTGCCGCTGCGCACCGGCCCGCTCTGCCGCTGCGCACCGGCCTGCTTTGTAAAACAAACAGGCCTGCAGCTGGTAACACTAGACCTGATTCCCGGGCCGCGGCCGGCTGTCGCACATTCCACACACCGACCAGTAAAACACCAGAGAGAATCGGACCTGAGCGCCCGGAGAAACAAACATGGTTCATTAGGGAGATGCACATGGATGGAGAACACCTAAAGCTCACTTTGGTTTGTAGGGCTGAAACGATTAATCGTGATTAATTGATTAACTAAGTTAGCAATCGATTAATCTGCAACTGCAATTGATGACAACTGAAGGCAGCACAGTTACTTGGTTGTGCTGTAAAATAGTAATATGTGCCTGGAAAATATATCGTACCGCCTCTTTAAGTATCGCAGTAAAACAAACAACTGAATGCTGAATACGTACAATGTTGTAAAAATACCAGATTAAACTAAATGCAGAATGCTAATTTCCGTCAGTAGTCTCATAGTTATAGACAGAAATGTTTTTACAACAGTAAAGTCGCATAAAAATGATTTTTCACAGATAATCTACCAATATAATCTGTAGTAATAGTCCTGGGAGGATTAAGATGACTAGATTCTCAATCCTCTTCTGAAAACTACACAAGAGGATTGAGGCCATTGAAAAAAACTAATTGAGACTTTTTTTCTCAAATTTCTATCTTTTTGTTAGAATTCTAGAGTTAATCTCAGAATTCTGATTTTTATTTCTCAGAATTCTGACTAGAAACTTCTGAATTCTGAGAAAAAAGCTAGAATAGTGGCCCTAATTTTCTTCCGTACCAAAAAACACCTCATATGTTATTGGAAAGTATTGAGGGCGTCCTTTTCATGGTGATGGAAAACATTCATACGGAACTCAAAAATAACCCATTTCAGATTGTTTCCCCTGATTTGTTGCAATAACAGTTTACTCTGACTACGAAGGGCTTGATAAGCTCTGCTCCTGGTACCGCAGAGTGTTTACTACATCTCCTGATAGTCGGCCCTGGCTTCTGCGTATGAAGGTGGTCTGCAGAGACTGATCCCAAGTCTTCCTGGTGCGGTTTGTGGAGGGGATCCTGTCTGATCTGAACTCCCCGTGTCTCGGCATTAATCAGCCAAGGAAGGAGGCCTTGGCACGGGAGAGGATCGGAGGCTCGTGAGGGGGAGGAGGGCTGTGATGTGTTAATAAATAAAAGGCAGTTGTGTACGATGTTGACAGCTGGGTGGTCTGGACCTCGTCATAGCCCTCTGCGACTACTCCTTACATTCCTGCGTCCGGGGCTTATCCCTGACGGTGCGCACAAAGATCACTCTCACGCTCAGTTCAAGGCTCAGGAGGAGGCGGCCTTGGCTTTGGCCTGCACCCCCCCGACCCTCCTACAGACACACACAGAGTCACACAGAGAGCAAGGACGCCCTGCAGATACTGTATGAGCAGACCTGCAGAGAGCCAACACAAACTTAGGGTGGATTCACAACTGATTTGAGACAAAATTGCAATATTTGCTACATTTTCAGCTGGGGCGGTTCACGTTCACACTGCACTGTCAAACAAACCAAACTAATTGAAAAATCTGTTCCCCTCCTCGCCTTTGGGGGGCGCTGTAGCAAGAACCACTCAAGGAAACGACAAAAATCTCTGAAGAAGACACTGAGCGCAACTTCCTTCCTCACAAAATGTACACAAAAATGGAGTGTTGTCAGATTTTAGCAGTTGTAGGATTTCTCTAAAAACAAGTTATTTTTCCCGCTAGCTCTAGACAGTCTCTTCTTCAAGTGGGATTCACAGAGGGCTGGACAATAAATCAATAACAATATATGTTGTCATAGATACATGATCAATATCAATAGATGATACGTCTGATAGAATATTCAGTAATTTCACAGAAGTTCAATCCAGAACCGCACAGCATTCTGGCTAAGCCAGGTTGGTGGAATTACTCACTCTTTGGTTACCTAGCAACTCACTCACTCTTTGGTTACCTAGCAACCCCCACCTGGTTAACTGGCGCAGTAGCAGTTTAAGTTTTCTCCACTGTGCCTCATATCTACTTAAAAATAAACAACAACATGGAGTAAAGACTGGATGAAACAGGAGACGTCACGCGTCTCAGTATTTCAGGTATTTAAAGCAAAAGAACTAATCAATAATTGTTGATATCGATCGATGTGAAATGCTATTGCCTGACATTCTCATATGAATTTGAACCAGGTTAAAGTTTGTTGCTTCTTGTATGCAACCGTGACAGCCAGAGGAAAAACAAATAAATGTCCATCCTAAAATAAACATAGAGGACAAAAATCCTCAACCTTCAGTTGAATATTTAATGTTGTAAACTGGAAATAAGAGCTGAAAATCACCAGGGTTTGAGAACTTTCCATTAGTTGAGAGAGTTGAGGTCAGCCGAAGCTCTCGTACCTGGCTGTATCGTGAGGATCCCATGCGCCTGCGCCGAGCCGATGCCGTTGTCCAGCAGACACTGGTACACGCCTTCGTCCTGCAGCGTCGCGTCTGACACCACGAGCGAGGACCCAGAGATTTGTAGGCGTAGAGATGGAGCGACAGGCTCGGCGTTGAACAACCAGGTGACGTTCGGGGACGGGTTTCCTCTCGCTGAGCAGGTGAAACGAGCAGAAGAGCCCAGTGGAACAAGCTGGTCACCCGGACCGTCGATGATGGAGGCGGGCTCTGTTAGAGAAACAGTCAGACCATCATCAGCACCAAAACGTCTGCAGACATCCTGGGTTTTCTTTAGTGCCGTCAAGCAATTAAAAAAATATTCTTAATCACACTATAGCTATTAAATACCTCTTTCTGCCACACTTCAATTAAAATGCAATCAATTACAATTATGGACAATTATGTAATTGTCTGCATTATGTAAAATAAGCGAATCAAAATCTTCTGATTAAAGGCATACGACCAAAAAAAGAGTAAATTTTTGCCAAAAACTCAGATTTTTAGATTAATCTCATACATTTTCTTTGGAAAAAAACAAGGACATTTCTGAGCTCCAAAAGTTTAAAATTTCCCTGAAAAAAAAAAAACTGAAAGTGAGATTAATCTCATATTTTCTAGAAAAAGAACATGGAAATTGGTGAGTTTGAAAAGTCGAAAAGTGAAAGAAACTCAAAAATTAATCTAAATTTTTTTTTTGAGAAAAAAACTTTTCAAAAGTTTCTGAGTTGAACTTCTGAAAAATTTAAAAAGTGCAAGAAAAACTGAAGAAATTTTGAGATTAATCTCAGAAAATTTCCAGGTTTTTTCTAGAAAATATCCAAGTTTGAAAAATTGAAAATTTGTGAGAGAAAGAACTAAGAAATTATTTCCACTTTTTGAAACAGATTTTATAGAAAAAAAGAAGCAAATTTTTGACTTTTCAAACTCAGAAATATTCTAGAGAAAAAAAAAAAAACTTCTGTGTTTTCTGGGAGAAATGTACTCCTTTTTTAATCAACAATGGCCCATATATCCCGTTGTTTTACCACGTCAACTTTGACAGCCCTAGTTTTATTTCTCTTTCTTACCGAGGACGTTTACAGTGTAGTCGGGTCCGATCGCGGCGCCCCGCTCGGTCTCGACCCTGCAGCTGTAGAGCCCTTCATCGCTCCTCGTCAGCCGGCTGAACTCCAGGTTGTTGCTTCGTCTCTGGTGCGAAGGCCCGGATGCCCGGACCTCCTGACCGTTCTTAAACCACGTGGCTGCAGGCGCAGGACTCCCGGTGACGACGCACTCCAACGTCAGCGGCTCCGAATGCAGCATCGAAACCGACACCGGAGCGGTGGGATAAACTATCCGAACCGAGGAGGAGGAAGAGGATCCTGCACACAAACGGGTAACGAATCACTAACAGGAAGTAGTAAAAACAAACAGAAATCTGCATCTTTTTATGAGTTTTACTGACGTTTGACTAGCAGCTTGACGCCGTGGGACTGAACAACGGTTTCCCCGGTAACAGGGTTCACGGCGCCGCACTTGTACATGCCCTGGTGCTGGGCCGACACCGAGACAATCTGCAGGTTGCCGGATGGAAGCAATAAATAGTTATCTGAAAAGAGAGAACAGCACATTCAGTTACAGCGTTTAGTGGGTTACATGTAACAAGGGTGGAGAATTTCTCTTTTTTATGCAGCACAAGTAAACTTTCACCTCCTTTTGATAACCGATCCGTACTTTACAGTTTTGACTATTTTAGATTTTATTATGAGACGGGATGTTTGCAAGTAAAACGTAATTTAAAAAAGAATAAAAAAAGAAGACAGAACTGCTGCTGTTAATAACTTTTGTACAGTTTTGGCTTCATTCTGGTATATGATATTTATTTTTTTAGCAATTTGCTTTTTTTGAGTCTACACTCGATTAATAGATTACTAAATTAGTTAATGATTATTTCAATAATAGATTAATCGTGACTGTTTCATCCCTACAACGATTAACTGCATTTGACTATCCTGTACCAAAGTGTGAATCGGATTCTGATATGTAAATATGATTAAATCGATTAATCATATCTAAATGTGATTAATCGATTAATCATTCTATTTACATAGAGAGAAGGGTTTTTAATTGAAATGTGAAATAATATTTTTGTACAGTTTTGGTTTAATTGCTGCTCTGAATGCTGTTTTTAAGCAACTTGCCTTTTTCCGAGTAATTGATTACTTGATCAATTACTAAATTTGTTGATTATTTCAGTAAATGATTAATCATAAAAGTAAACATAATCACAATATGATTATGAATTCTCCACCTAAAAGTTAAGCAAGACCATAAAAAGACTAAAATTAATTCTATAACTAATAAATCTAAACGGTATTTAACTAATAATAACAAGCAAACAACCAACTAAATTAATCAAACAAAAAGTCATAACAAAATGAAACTAAGATATAATCAAAAACTCAAACTTTTATGACCCTGATATGAACTGGAACACATTTGTTTTGCAGTGAGAGGTCTGGCTCTCCATGAAATAAATCATTATTAACGTTAAAATGTCCCGTGTTTACGTAGCTTCAAACAAACCTCTTGACTCTTCGATCCAGTCGCCTCTGACTCTCAGTTTGGGCCGAGCCGGCGGAGCGCTGCGCGGCAGCGGACACTCTATGACCGCCGTGCCGCCTTCCTGCGCCGACACCGCTCGCCGTCGCCCGGCTTCATATTCTGATATTTCTGCATGAAACGGAGAGAAAAACACCCACTGAGCCACGGCGCTACTTGAAGTGAAGCTGTTTGTGTTGGATCGCCGGGTTTGTTTATTGTTGCAGAGAGGGATTCGGTTCGTGCCTGATACGGCTTCCGATCGGGGTCAAGCACTTAACGTGGAGGCCAAGAGAAAGCAGCGTCCCAGCAGGAGCATAACACGCTTCCACACAGGAAAGCCCAAGGCTCATTAAGGATAGCAGACAAGAGGCATCTGGACGGCTGCCTGACTAAAACTCCAACTGCTTCCTTCCCGTCCGCCACTCAGCGGCCGGCAGCCGAGGCTACGCTTCCTTTCTACTTGTTCGAAACGCATAAATGGACTTCCTTTACTCAAGGATGCTCCCTCTCTTTCTTCAACGCTCTTTGAAGTGAAGTGTGCAGATTATGATCCGTGGCGATACGTAGCGATACATAGCGTCTTTTTATTCCTCCATTTGGGTCTAAAATCAGCCCAAACACTTAACAAAAGAGGAAAAAGAAACACCCAGCTGTTTTTTGGCAGTAAGTTCATGTTTTCTGGTGCCTGGAGAGTGAGCCGTTGAAAAAATATCCCGAATGTAACGTCACAAATCGGCACCGTTACTTAGCAACCCCAGCGGAACTCCACCCATCGCCTAGCAACCCAAGCCGAGTCCAGCACTCTGCTTTCTTAAAAATTCAGAAATACAAAAATACTTTATTGATCCTAAAGAGAAACTAAATGCTGTGGTTAGGCGGGTCACAATAAGTAGTAAATAAATTAAAATAAAATTAAAACAAGCTCAATAAACTCTCTCTTTCTACCAAAGGTTGGATGACTAAAGTCTTCATTCAAGTGCTTTTTTTTTTGAAGGATAATTTTGTTTACAGACTTCATGATTCATTTTCTGTTCAGTTTATTTATTTTTGGATATGTAAAATGTCTTCCAGTTGCAGTGTTAGAATTTAAAGTTTATTGATCTTTGAAACTGTGTTCTTGCACTATTACCATTATATTACTTAAAAATGATTTCAAAACAACAATATTAATGTTTATTAAAATAACTTCTGGGGCAATTTATTGTCCAGAAAATGTGTTACTGCGACAGTCCCAGATGTCATTAACTCAGAAGTCTTCAAAGAATTAAAGTAAATGGCAAAGCAGGAAAAATCTCCTGTAGCAGTCTGTATTGAAGAAGCTTCTGACTAAAGACAATGAATGGGTTGGCATAAGTCTAAGGTGTTATAAAAAAATATGTTCATTATATTTTTTGCACAAAATCATTCTTAAATAAAAAGTTTTTTGTCTGATCAGTTTTGGACTCCTTTCAGATTGAGTTGTTTTAGGGTTTCTGTCACTTTAAATCAAAATTAGCTGCTGCTGGCCACGTCCCCAACTCAGTGTTTACTCTCACACATGAAAATAACTGCAAACAGATGTGCAATTATACAACTGTACATCTTTTAAAAGCATTAGTAGAGCCTCCTACACAACCAACAAGAATGCAACAAGTGGTTTCTGAATGGCAAGTCAACAACAAAACACTGTTGTTCTCTTTTCCAGCAGCCATTGTACAGGGCATACAACCAGCTGACCAAACGTACTGGAGCTTTGCTTGCATTGCTAGGTGACGGGGTGGGTTCAGCTGAGGTTGCTAGGTAACGGAGCAACGCCCCTTGAATGTGTCTTAATCGGGACGATTTTGAAACTGCTCCTTTTCGAGACACCAAAAACTGGCTGTGTGTGTTTTTTTTAAGAGCTTTGGCTGTTTTTAAAAGCAGCTAAAGAACAAAAACATATAAAATGTGAATTATGTACAACAGGTCCCATTTTCAAACAATAAAATCGGTTTACCGCCCAGCTCTAATCCGTACCTGCTAGAGCCACCCGGGCGAGGCGGCTGGCGACGGCCGGCCCGCGGCCCGAGCGCGCCACACACTGATAGACGCCGGCATAGTCGGGCGTGAGGCTGGAGATGACCAGGGAGCCGCGGCCAAGCTCCACCCCAGGCAGCGCGTCCCGGTCCAGGGGACGGCCTCGGAAGCGCCAGGAAACCGCCGCCGACGGAGGGCTCGCTGAGCACTGCAGATGGACCGCAGAACCTGGACTCTGGACCACAGAGGTTGGCTCAGAGCGGAGAGACGGATACTGAGCTGGAGAGAAAACATGACAGGAGAAACGGGTCCAGAAACGTGAATCATCTGATTGCACCGCATTACGACATGCAGACTGGGATTTCTCACTAATAACATCAACACTGGGAGGCTCCGACACTCGGCAACATGCTTTTCCTTACGAATACTAAGAACTGGAACAATTTAGAGATGATTAACAGTTCATTTGGTTTTTAAATTAGTCCTGCAAAGTAAAAAAAAAAAATCCAAATGTGCCACAAAAAAGCAGCAAACACCAGTTAGCAGTGGTACATTAAATGTCACCGTTTAAAAACTGATGGTAGTGAAAAAAAATTTATAAGCACTTTTTCATCAATATTAAGTCAACTTAAAACTTAAAACAAGCTCAGGTTTCCTGTTGAAAAGCTACTACATTAGTTTCTCTTGTTTCAAATGTACTAAGATATTTGGACTAGAAACTAGACCAAAAATATTAAAATTATTGATTAATCGTGATTAATCAATTATTAAAATAACCGTCAACTCATTTAGTAATTGATTAATTGTTAATTGCAGTATAAAGACTCAAAAAGAGGCTATTTGTTGAAAGGACAACATATTCAAAGCAGTAATTAAGCCAGAACTGTCCTAAAAATATAAAAATTAGCATTTAAGATTAAAAAACATCTTTGTCTGTAAATCATTTCTACCCAGAACTCCTCAAGTTGAATAACTTTAACTTCACCTGGTTCAAATTCTGTAAAAATAAACACCTCGTGTTAAGCATATCCAATTATTAATCAGTTAATATACAGATCTGTTCCACGCTGTATGAAGTCAAGCAGAAACTGCTGAGCTTTTCACATATTGTAAATATTTTTCTTAGCTGCAGATGATCAAAATGTTCTCTAAAGAAATGCTGCTATTCCATTTTAGGCAATAAAACATTTAGTTTCTCATTTTAAAAAAAGGAATGAAATACCTTGCTTATATTTTTATGTATTTCTAATGCTGCATTAAAAAAAGGCTTAAGTGGTTAAATAAAAAAAATCTCTGGAACAAAACAATTTTTAAAAATCCAATTAATCGACAATCGATCGACAATAATCTGATTGTTTTCTGCCTGTTCTGGTTTCTATTTTCCACTTTTTATTTTTGCATTTTAAGCTTTAGATCAGGGGTGTCCAAAGTGTGGCCCATGGGCCATTTATGGTCCCTGAAATGATTTTGATCGGTCAAATCAAAATTTGGCCAACATAATATTGAAAAAAAAACTGAATATTTGGATATTGTCCGTTTTTCTTGTCTAAAGCTGTTTTTTATTTTATTTTAGGATCTTAAAGGATTTATAGATTTCATAAAAAATGTTTATTAGAGAAGATAGAACTAAAAAAAAGGGATTTATTTTTCTCTTAATAATTCAGATGTTTTTATAAAAATACCATAAAAGTAAGTTAAGTAAGTTAAAAAGCCAGGTTGTCACTGATGCATTTAAAGAACAAAAACAGTGGGAATTTTCAGTTTTGATTAATTTACGGCAGTGTTTCTCAACTCTGGTCCTCAGGCCCCCCCGCTCTGCATGTTTTAGATGAGCCTCTATTCCAGAACAGCTGATTCAAATGATTGTATGACCATAAAGTACTGCAGAAGCCTGTTAATCACCCAGAGATACAATTCAGGTGTGAAACACCTAAAACATGCACGGCAGGGAGGCCTGAGGACCGGAGATGAGAAACACTGATTTAAGGGAAGAATAGTTGGAACTTACTTGAGCAGCTGATAATCTGGCTGAGCCACAGCACAGTGGACAGGAGGACCCTTAGGCCACTGTCCATGGCGGCCTTTGACCCCAGCCAGCGGCCGTGTTGCCTGGAGCGCGCGTCCTCTCCCGCTTAGAAAACCTGAAACAAACACAGAGAAAACCAGACACACTAAATAAATTTAAAAAGCAGAAAAAAGGTGCGACTTTATGGCTGGAAAACTGATTTTATTACAGTTTTTATTCTTGTTCTTGTAAAACATTCCCATTTTAACAGGCTTAATCTGGACGCCGCTAAATTAAAAATGTGATTTATTACATTAAGCTGCACACAGAAACTGCATTTAATCATATTGTTGAATTTAGTGATATCACGGTAAAACCAAAAATAATATTTCCAATCCAAATGTCAGTTTAGCCTGGACGATAAGGCTGAAAAAGTATCACGATACGAGGGTTTCATATCAGTCGATATATTATAATTACTGATTAGTTTTTCGTTTTAAATATCTGAAATACTGCTGGACGGGGGCGACATTTCCTGTTCTATCCAAGGTTTTCACTCCATGCTGTTGTTTTTTATTTTTAATCAGTTATAAGGAACAGAGGGGAAACCTTAAACTGCTGCTGTAAGTTACTCAACAGGTTGTTGCCAGGCAACCAAAGAATGGGTGGGTTGCTAGGTAACCAAAGAGTGAGTGAGTGAGTGAGTGAGTGAGTGAGTGAGTGAGTGAGTCAGCTGATTCCACCAACTTTTCTAGAGGTTGTGAGGATACAACTCTGTCAGTTTTGTTTTTTTTATTTAACATCAATAAGTCAAATTCGTTACAATAAAAAGAATACAGTAAATCAAAAGTCTTGTAAGAAATGTTCAACAATAAATCATCATCAGCTTTATTTATAAATCGGTTTAACAGCAGAAACAAAGCGAGGAACATCAGTAAAATTACACAGACAAAAAACAGTTTTTATTAAGTAAAGTCACGTCTGAGTTGGGTTGAAGGTCAATGAGTGAAAATAAATGTTAATATAAATGATAAGTGATGACATAAAAAGTCTCCCTCACTTCTAATATCCCCTGTTGTCCCACCGAGTTTCTCCTCACCAGCAGAAGAGCCAGAGGACGAGAGGAGTAATTAGGAGCATTCCTCCATCTTTTCAACTCAAACCCTCTGAAAGCTCCTCCTCCACCTCCTCCTCCTCCTGGCTTTGATCCCCTGCTCCTGGTTGGTAACCGGGCCCGGAGCCTCAGGCGGCTCAGACAATGGCCGCCCAGCTGTGACATTCACGCTGGCGCTCCGGCGGCTCGCAGCCACCGGCGTTCGGGGCTGAGGGGGCAGAGGGGAAAAGCGCGGCGCCTGGTTGGGAAGGCAGGAGGTGAGCAGGTTTCTAACCCTCATTCTTCAGGCTGAGATGTTGTTTCAAACACCTGACAATCAGTCAGGTCAGTTTGCTTGGCCTCCCGTCGGAGAGCAGGAGCTCATTTTCAGTTCCGACAGAGGAAAACTCAACTGATGCGTAGGAATTTAAAGCAAATATAGAGAACAGAACACAAAAATATTACCAAGTGTGTTTGGTGCAAATATCTTAATACACTTTAAATAAGTCTAAACTAATGTAGAAAGACATGGGAGCTTGTTTTAATTCCTTAATATTTATGAAAATCACAGAAAATTTCACTTTTGACATTGAACACATTTATTTTTTCATTAAATAATCTGACAATGTAGCTAATATTTTAAAAAAATAAATATAAAGGAATTATTTACATTGAATCAAGCTTCTATCCATCTTACTGATTTTTCTTACTGATAAGTTAGATTTTTCTTATTTCATATGTAATAAGATATTTGTACTGGAAACTAAATCAAAACTAATTGGTAAGATTTTGAGTTTTTGCAGTGAATAAAGCCAACACAACTTGGGAGAGAAAGTACACTGCAAAAACAAATTACTACCCAGTATTTTTAGTCTACTGTCTAGTGTGGATATCTTAGTACACAAAAGTCGTTTTTCTCTTAAACATGGGAAAAATGTCTTTATTTTAGTGAAATTATCTGCTAATGTAACTAGGATTATAGAATTAAATTGAAACAAGCTCCTAAATCTCACTGAAAGTGAATTATAAGTTCGTTTTGTCTTATTTCAAGTGTACTAAGATATTTGCACTATAAAGTAGAGCAAAACTACTTGGTAAGATTTTGTCTTTTTGCAGTGAATAAAGCCAACGCAGCTTGGTAGAGTAGGCACACTGCAAAAACCCAAAAGTATTTTTAGTCCAGTTTCTAGAGCAAATACCTTAGTACACTTGAAATAAGACAAAATTAATTTGTAGCAAAATATAGGAGTTGGTTTAGGTCAATAATTCATAATATTGATGAATAACTTTTAGTTCCAAAGTCAGATTATTTTCCCCATGCTATAAGTGAAATAATCTGAAAACAGAACTAGAACTTTTTCACCTATATTAAGAAAGTATTGACTTAAAACAGCTCGTATATCTTGCTGAAAGTTACTTATGAGTCAGTTTTGTCTTATTTCAAGTGTACAAAGATATTTGCACAACAAACTAGATGAAAAATACTTGATAAGATTTTGTGTTTTTTGAAAATCCTTCAAAATTTGCCAACTTGTCCTGCTATAAACAGCAGATTCAGCATGTCAAGCTGTTTAAACTGCACAGTTTAATTCTAATGCAAATTAGTTTAAATGTCAAAACTCCGGCCTTATTGATGTCACCCGACTCTGTCTCTTCATCGGAAACCTGACAGAGAAGAGGAGGAGGAGGTGAGAGGAGGCAGGAAATAATAAACTCTTCCAGCTCCTGGCTCACGCCCCCTTCTCACTCCGGGGTCAGAGGTCAAGGAAGAGCAGAGGGAAAGGACAAACCAGCGGGTGTCTGGTGACCCCGGGTCACCCTCGCTTCTTACTGTTTCAATCACAAACCAGCCTTTTCTCCACATTTTAACACACAGACTGGTGAGCAAAACCTGCCAATTATCAACACTAACTGAAGGGCTGGACAATAAATCAATAAAATATCACAATATCAGCAGATAATAGAACATTCAATATATGAAACATTCACTAAACCACACAGCATTCTGGGGGATGAAGGCAGAGGAAAGACTTTAGCTGATCAACCTCTCAGAGTGAGCTAAGAAAGGCTGGGGGAGCTCGCTCGCTCACTCACTCGCTCACTCTTTCGTTACCTAGCAACTCTCTCACTCTCTGGTTGCCTAGCAACAACTTGTTGAGTAACTTGTGCAGGAGCAGTTTAAAGTTTTGCCACTGTCCTTCATAACTGCTTAAAACTAAAAAACTAATCAGTCTGTGCTGACCTAAAGAAGCTAAAATGGCATTAAAATGTAATTTCTCTATAAAAACAGTCGCTACAGCGACTGTTTGTACTAAAACATAGGGTGTTGTCATACTTTCAACAACAACAAATGCTAATGTTGTATCCACTTATGTTGTGGCTCTTAAAGAAAATCTGTCAAAGTCAGTATCAGGAGGAAAAAGCTTTAAAAAAAACCATAAGTGAGAAAATCAGCTATGAAACATTTGCTTAGTGATGCTATCTGTGCTGTTTTAACCCCAATAAGCTAACAATGGTGTAAAAATGTCAACTCCCTGATAATCTCTTGGTTTTTAAAGAGTAAAACAGTGTTTTAGAGAGACTATTTCTTACACATGGAGTGACATCATCCTTTCTTTCAACATGAAAACGACCACCTACTCCAGGAAGGTTAATAAACTACTGCTAGTTTGAATGTTGGTTTATCCTCGTGTAAATGACTCAAATAGAAATCTAAATTTGTCAAAACTAGAATCTGGAGGCAAAAGTTTTACAAAAACCATACATGGGAAATGAGCTACAAAATTTATGTTAGCAGTGTTAACCCATAGAAGCTAAAGATGCTAACTGTGCTAACCCCAACAAGCTAAGCAGGGGGTTAAAATGTCAACTCCATGACCATTCTTCTTGGTTTTAAGAGAGTAAACAGGTTTAGTGACTGTTTATTCTATCCAGGGTTTGACGTTAGCCTTTCAATAAAAAAAAAAGTCTAAATGTAAAAAAAAAAAAAAAGTCCACTTCAGCAAGGCTAGAAAACTATGGCTAGTTTTCACGTTATTTTATCCTTTTATATTACGGCTCTTAAAAATAATCTTGGGAAATGACCTACAAAATTTGCTGGTGATTGAACTCCCACAATACGTCCAAAACTGAGTTAGCACAGGTAGCACCGTGCTAACGTTTTAACCCCAAGAAGCTAAAGAAGGGGTTAAAATGACAACTCCATGATCATTTTGTCTCTCATGATCATTTTGTCAGCGTTTTATAGTCTAATGTCACTAGCGTGACATTAGACTTTATTTCAATAAAAAAATAATGACATGGAAGATAGAAAACTACTGCTAGTTTTAATGTTAGATTATCCTCTTAAATTATGGGTCTTAAAGAGAAATCTGAAAATTAGTATCAGGAGGCAAAAGCTTCACAAAAAACAAAATATGCTCTCTGATGCTACCTGTGCTAACCACAGGAAGCTAATAATTGTATTAAAATGTAATTTCTCTGTTTTTAAAGAGTAAAGCAGAGTTTTACAGTGACTGCTCTGTCTTACACATGGTGTGACATCACCCTCTTTCAACAACAAAGACAGACGGCTTACTCTAGCAAAGCTAGAAAACCACCACTGCTTTGAATGTTTTATCGCAGCTCTTAAAGATAATCTCTCAAAATTAGTGTCGGGAAGCAAGAGCTTTACAAAAAGTCCAACAGTTGGGAAATAAAGTGCAAAATTCCAGCTGTTGCATCTCCAAGCAGTGCAGAACATTTTACTGAAAAAGAGACAAAAGAGCTGATCAAAATGGAAACGCAACCCCCTCTCGCACACTGAAACCTATCATTATTGACTAAGTATCTGGAAATTTGATGCTGGGGCTCAGAGTCACACCTCAGGATGTATATTCTTTGCATTTCCAGCTGAGGTTTAAATGTGAGCATGCTCAGTCAGGCACATCAACCCACATCAGACAGAGGCTGGCGTTTCTCCATCTCACAGGTCGCAACAAGCCCTGCACGCTGCCCCCATGTCAGCGCTGGAAAATCCTGCCTCTGCCGGAATAATGATATATAATTACAATGATAACAACAGTGCTGGAACAATGCACTGCCAAGCATGGGCACTTTGGCACAAGGTACAGTAAGACACCGGAGATGATTCTGTATCCGTCTCTCTTATTTCTACTCTCATCTCGGCTCGTACATCCGTTGGGCCGTGAACTTCCAAATGGATGCCCTTGTGTAAACACACGCAGCTGCCTTATCGGGCCTGTCGATCTGCCGCAACGAGGAAACAAAGGGGCATCATTCCTGGTTCTTATCTGTTTGGCTTTTTCCTGTGACATCCGCCACCATGAAGCGTCCTGCTCAGTGGAGACGGACACCATGACACCGACCCCTCTGAAGGCGACAGAAACCCACGCTTCCTCTCAATAGAATAGAATAGAAGTACTTTATTCATCCCAACCAGGAAATTACTGTGCAGTTGCAGCATACACATACACACAGATCAAATTACAATATGAAAAATAAAATAAAAATAAGAAATGCATAAAATATAAAATGTAAGATGTAAGATTCTGTACAGAATGAACAGTGAAAATTAATAATCTGTACAGTCTGTACAATAGTGCTTTGTAAACAATCTGTACAATATCGATTAATGGGCAGATATGTAGACTAAACTCGGAGTGGCTTCTAAATAAAGGAACCCAAAGGACGAACCAAATGCTGCTAATATGTTAAAGTGTAGCTAGCAAAGCCTCGCCACTGACAAAGTTTGAAAAACTCCAAAGTGGGCGGAGCCAATATACACTAGGGGGCGTGGTTAAGTGGGGGTGGGAGGAGTCACAGTGGGTGTTTCCACACCGATTAGTTCGTTCCAGCAGTAGAAATCTTACAGAAATTAACAGAAATAACTGATCTGTGTGGTGACCGCTTTAAAAAGTTTAAAAAAAGTTAAATGCACCATCTTCTGTCTCAATGCCAAATGTTTCCTAACTAAAACGGATTTTTGTTTACTTAATGCAAGGTATCAACTTTCAGCCATCTCTACTTATAAGCATCTCTGAATCTCAGGGTAATTTATGTTGATGCTCTTATTTTGAAATGTAATTCTCAACAACCAACATATTTCTCACAAGTCTGAACAGGAAGTGCCCGCGCCATCTTGGTAGGAAAGCATAGCGCAAAGCTTAGATGAGCCACGACTTCCAGACCAACAAAGGGAAAGGACAGCTCTGGAGAACATTAAGAGACACTTAAAATGACCAGTTTCTCTGATTTTACATTTTATAGGTAAATGTTTGAGTAAAATGAACATCGTTCTTTTATTCTATGAACTGCTGATAACATGTCTCCAAAATGCCAAGCAGAAAATTTTGTATTTATTTGCAGAAAATGAGAAATGGTTAAAATAACGGAAAAGATTCAATGCTTTCAGACCTCAAATAATGCAAAGAAAACAAGTTCATATTCATTTAGCAAGAACAATACAAATGTTTTAACTCAGGAGTTCAGAAATCAACATTTGGTGGAAGAACCAGGAGGTTTTTAGTGGCTCTTAGTTTTTTTACAGACCTGTATATTGGCACTCTTGACCAATGTGCAAGAGAAATATAAACAAAATGGCTGCTGTCAGGTTCAACCATCATGAGATAGATAACAGATTACGTGGACAAGCTGCCTCCTGTCTCCTACCATGACACAGTTCACTACTTGGTGCATTAAAAATCGTCAAGTCAAAAGTAGATGAAAAAAAGATTAAATAAAAGTAAAGTCAATCAAATGAAGTAGTCATTTTTATAGTAGTGGTAAATCCAAAAATTTAAACAGGATTTTGTACGTTTGCTGTATTAAATGCATCTAGTTGCGTCACTTTCTGTTAAAATTTTTACTGTATTTACCCAAGTTTAATAAATTAGATTAAAGTTGATTTGGATGCAGCAAAGTCACATTTTTAGTAACAGACATGGTTCTATTTATTATAAAAGCTACTGTTTTATAAAAAAAAAACAGAATAATTTCACCCTCATCACAATAAAAAGTCTTCGTCTACATCAATTCTCTGAGCTTTTCACAGTAAATTCAAGCAGGGTTACTTTTCAAACTTTTCCAGCGCTTCCCTTTGGAGGTAAAACAAAACTAAAGACAGTTTCAATTCAATATGTGACATCATTTCTTACTGCTATTACTGTTAACAAAAAATATCCCAATTGCAAAAACTAACATATAAAATATGAGACCACCTTTATTTAAATTACACAGATCAAGGACTTGTTGAGCTATGAGGAATGATAAATATTCATTACAGTGAACAAATCAGCTTGTGTTGAGGTAAATTATCTTCCTGGTCAAATTAAACATGCAAGTATTATGAAAATGTTACATTTTTACACGGTTTTGTACTTCCGTTTGGGTCTGTCCTGCTTCTAAAAGTAGTCCAAGCACTTGAAAAACAATCATACTTTTTGGTGTCTGGAAAATCAGTCGTTTCAAAAATCATCTGAATGCAACATCACAAATCAACAGGCACTGCACCGTTACCTAGCAACCACAGCAGAGTTCCGGCCGTTACCTAGCAACCCAACGTGAGCACCAGCATGTTTGGCCAGCTGGTTTATGTGCCGTTTAGTGGCTACGTTTTGTTGCTGCCTTAACAAAAAACACGTGCTGTATTCTTGTTGAATGCACAGAAACCTCTATTAATGCTTTTCAAAGATGTACGGTTGTATAATGACTCATCTGTTTGCAGCCATTTTTACAGGAGAGTGTAAACATTGAGTTGGGGGTGTGGCCAGGAAGGAGCAGCTCATTTGGATTTAAAGTGACAGGAGTCCCAAAAGCATCTCATTCTGAAAGGAGCTTGAGTTGAGCAGATTCAAATCTCATCATCCAAGAATGATTTTGTAAAAAAATAAAAAAATAAAAAAATAAAAAAAAGAAATTCTTTAGCCCACAAATCTATCCTAACCTATTTAAGAAAACATAAGAGGTCACCTTTATGCACAACATAATCACCTGACTTTCTCTCAGGAGTCTTTACAGAATATCAAACCTTTCCAAACCTTGAAAAACATTTTTTTAAAGGATTTCAGGCACTAAAATCCAACCTGCATCTAGGAAATGATCTTAAAATCCAGGAACCCGATGGGATCCCTGGTGATGACACAGGCGAAAATAAACACGAAGCCTGGATCCCCTCAGGGGAGGGAAACAGATCGGAGTTATCAGGCGGGTAGCACCTGCTCTTTGTTTTTCTTTTCAACCCTCCAGCCTGTAGGAACTACTTAAAGCCCCATTTACCCCCGTCATGTGGGGCAGGGCCCACATCCCTGTCGTACTGGGTAAACAGGGACAAAAGCATCAAAGAGCCGGAGGGCAGAGGAAGAACAGGTCACAACTTGGTGCAGGGGGCCCGGCCTGTTCGCTGCTCAACGCCGCGCCGAAAGCACACAGAAGCTCATGGATTTGATAACCGACACCGATCGGGTCCAAATTAAACCAGGGATTCATGTAAAAACAACAGGGAGAAGCAGATCAGCGGGGCGGAAGAGACGGAGCAAGTCTTTTCTGGAACGGTGGTCTAATCTGACCCGTGATTCACACGCTGAACGCCCCGAACCTGTCTGCACTCGCCCCGCGTCTCAGCGACCGGCGATCCGCAGCGAACACATTCCTCCGTTCCACAGAGAGACGAGGAGCAGAAACCCGAAAGAGACGGCAGGTAGTTCAGGACGGGGGGATGGGGCAGATGGGTAAAAGGAGGGCAGACGGGTAAAAGGAGGGCAGACGGGTAAAAGGAGGGCAGACGGGTAAAAGGAGGGCAAACGGGTAAAAGGAGGGCAAACGGGTAAAAGGAGGGCAGATGGGTAAAAGGAGGGCAGATGGGTAAAAGGAGGGCAGATGGCTAAAAGAAGGCAGATGGGTAAAAGGAGGGCAGATGGGTAAAAGGAGGGCAGATGGGTAAAAGGAGGGCAAACCGGTAAAAGGAGGGCAGATGGGTAAAAAGAGGGCAAACGGTTAAAAAGTTCCTCATCCTCCGCTTTTAATTCAGCTCAGAGATTCAGAACCACTCAGAAAAATTAAGATAAAATTACAAAGAAACACGAATGACAATAAAGTCAATGTGAGAATAAACTTTATGGTACTAATATCATTATTATGGTAACATGACTTTATCCTCGTATTATTTTGACTATTCTTGTGATATTATGACTTTATTCTTACGTTATTTCATCTTTATTATCTTATTTCAACTTTATTCTTGTAATATTTTTACTTTTTTCATAATGATGTAATTCTTATAAATTTATTTTCCTAATATTATGACTTTAATCTTATTCTTGTATTATTTCCACTTTATTCTCATATTTCCAGTTTATTCTTGAAATTTTATTTAAAATATTTTTTTATGGCTCACAACTTCATTGATTGTTTTAAATATCCAAATTTCTCATAATGCATACTGTTTTTTTTTTTATTTACAATTCTTCAGGTACAACTTTGTCAAGAAGCAACTTAAACTTTCTAGCAAAAACGACGTTATGCCAAAAATAAAACTTAAACAGATTAGCAACTTTTACTGCAACTTTTTGAAAAGGGTTTCACAAAATCAGTAATTTTATTGTGAAAGAATAAAAAAAATGGTGTGACATCCTGGAGGGGCTGATTATGGGCTTCTTGAATCCATCTGGGAGGAAACTAATGAGTGGAGACACGGATCTTCTGGTTTGAGCCCAACTCTGCCTGATTAAAGACTTTATTAAAGGAGGACAGAAAGGGAGGGAGGAGAGAAAGATGCTGGGAATTGGAAAGAGGTGAAGGGAGTTGGGACGAGAAAGCGGAGTTATTTTATCTAACAGAGGTAGAAACCACAATGCCAGCTAGCTGCTTTCTCGGTTGGACAAACAACAACATCCTCTTTTTCCCAGCTGTTTGTTCCCTTTAAATGCATCGCAATAATCATTTCATATCAGTCGACATCAATAATTATTGATTAGTTTTTTTGTTCTAAATCTCTGAAATACTGCCAGCTTGGTGTCGTGACCTTTCCTGTTTTATCTACATTTTTCAATCCCTGATGTTGTATTTTTTTGTTTTCAAGCAGTTATGAGGCAGCAGTGGAGAAACATTAAACTGCTGCAGCGCCTGCCTCGCAAAAGGTTGTTGCTAGGCAACCAAGGAATGAGTGAGTTGCTAGGTAACCGGAGAGCGAGAGAGCTAGTTGGCATCTTCCATCTGCCTACATATAATCAATAACACTATATATCGCCAAAGACCTGTGATCATGTCAATAGATAAAAGGTCCAATAGGATATTAAATACATAGAATATTTACTGGACTCCGATCCAGAACCGCACAGCATTCTGGGAGATGTAGGCAGAGCGAAGGCTTTAGCCACTCAACCGCTCACAGCTAGCAAAGCAGGTTGCTGGAATCAACCAACTCACTCACTCCTCTGTTGCCTAGCAACAACCTACTGAGTAACTGGCGCAGCAGCAGCTTAAGGTTTCGCCACTCTGCCTCTTGAAAATAATAACAGTGTGGAGTGAAAACTAGATGAAACAGGAAAGGTCACACCACCAGTCTGGCTGCATTTCAGATATTTAAAACAATAAAACTAATCAATAATTATCGATATTGACTAAACTAAAATGCTTTTATCGTGATAAGATTTTCAGCCAAAGAAGGGAAGGAGTTAAACTCCTAATGTTATGGACAGATGGTCAACCCTCTTGAAATAGGAGAAAACTCAGGTTTCTAAGATCAATCAACGTCAGATTTATTCATTAATCGATAAGTAGCGTCCCTGCTTTAAACCCGGTGCTTCAGACAATGGAAGCATGTGTTCGGTGTCCGGACGGAGCATCAGCCGTCCTGGAGGTGACAAAGAGGCCAAGGTGGCCCCAGAGCGATCTGACGCCACAGTCCCTGCGTCCGCTGCCGTGGAGTAGGATCAGACTGGCGGAGGAATGAAAGGCGAGGCCCTCGGGGATCAGACAGTCACATCCCACAAAGCCCTGTTTACCAAGGACACACACACCCCCGCCTCCTCCCAGCAGCGCCTCTGTTCACCCTAAAGCCCGACTCTCCCCGAGTGCCAGGGCCGGGACCTGGGAGACCGCGCTAATTCCAGCCTGAGGCGCAGAGAAAGGGAGACGGAGCCGCTGAATGGTACAGTATGTGAAACCCCGTCTTAATTGGCGATTGTTCTGGAACGTCTTGTTTTTCCTGGGAATCTGCGAGGCGGCCCGGTTGTTTCCCAAGGTCCTGAACAGCAGGGATTAACCGCGGGGAGGAAACTCAACAGCGCCTCGGACACTGGAAACAGATCTCCGAGTATCGCCGCCAAACAAGGCCACCTTCAAGACCTTTTGCAAAGCGCATGTAACTAACAACCCTGGGCCTTTGTCTAGGCCCTCTGGGCGCTTCCAGCTGATTTCACAGGCCTTTCAGTGCAGACAGAAAGGTAATGCTGAGGGATGGCAGGAACGCTCTGTGGGCCCTTCTTGGCCCGTTCCAACCAAAGTTAGTTCACCAAAACGAACAGAATGACAAAAAATTAAATGAATAAAAACGGTAATTAATGGGGAAAAACTATAAATGGAATATATTGTGCGTTTATAAATCTAAAACTTACTGAAATTATAGCCATGCTACAAAGACGTAGCTATCATGTCTAATTGGTTTTTGGATTAACCAATAAATAATTTAATAGAAAAGGTGCTTAGCAGGCATTTTTTCGTACATAATGTGAACCAAGTGAAGCTGAAAATGTCACTTGAGGAGTTTGGGGAAAAACAAAGAAGTTTTTTTATTATCTTAAATACAAAATGTATAAATTTTTTATTCAGTTTTAACTTAATTACTTCTCTGAATATGTTGTTTTTTCAGTAAATTGCCCTTTTTGAGTTTGTATTCCCCAGTTAACAATTAATCTGCTCCTTAATTAGGTGACAATTATTTCAAAAATTGATTAATCACAATTAATCCGATTCATTGTTTCGTTCATTCATACAAAAATCAACTGAATTTCACTGCCTTTTACCAAAGTGTGTAAAGGATTACAATATGTAAGACCCGCATCGTAATTCTGCAGCAGAAGAAGTCAGACACGATAAATCGGTACGTAAACGACTGAAAATTTTAATAATGAAAGAATCGCATCAGGTCACAATCACACTGAGTTCTGACATCCAAACAGGCTGGAGGTTCACTTTTTCTGCTCAGCTTCCTTCATATTGTTCTGATTTTGTGACAAAAATGTCGACTCCAGTTGCGCAACAATTTAAAAATGGATCCAGAGGCGGCGTCTGTCATAAACAAAGTGCTGCTGTGTGACGTCAACGTTCTTCTTCTGCGCGTTTCGTCAACAATTCACCCAGAAGTTTGATTTCTGTTGCACTTAATTAAAAGAATGAATAACCATGCAAAAACAAACAAAAAAAGATTTCTGAAAAATAATTTTAAAAATTGGAGAAGTCGACTCCAAGTCTAAATGTTTAAAATAAAAACAAAACAATATCAAACTGAAAAAAATCAATCATTTTCTAAAATTAACATCTTAAAATATGCCAAATTCATAAAAAATGTAATTTGGCCTTAGACACGTTAATCACAAGCCTTATATTTGTTGTTGAAAGTCTGGACTGGTGTTTCCACCCTGGTTACATCACCGCTATGGTGGCTAATCATCGATTTTTAATGCTAATGATTGCCAGACTTACAGAAACAGGAAACCATAAAGGACTTGAATGACGGCATGAAGTAGGCACAGAAAAACAAAAAGCAATACATCATTTAAGACCAGATGACACTGATCTATTAGAGAGCCTCACGTTTCCAACCCCAGCGAGAGCCATTACTCACAAAATATGAAACAGCGGAAAACCTTCCTAAGAACTGGCTGTTCAACCAAAGCCACTAAATCGCTTCGGTCAGCGTCCACGGTTCAACGCCGAGACAGGCGGGGAGAAAACAGAAGATTGGTTCTGCAAACAGACTCTGCCGACCGGAAAGAACACAAAGGCCACATTCACATCTCCACAAACGTCTGGGCCATCTGAGGAGATGAGAACAGGCTCTATGAACGCACAAGGTAGAGCATCCTGCAACGTGAATCGCATTACGTCAGCCGTTAGTTAAACCAACAATTCAGACAACGAGCCGAACACGGCGGAGGCAGAGTGGTGATCCGGGCTGGCTCTGCTGCAGCCGCAGCATCTGAACCAGGAAATCACACAGAAAACAACATTCACTGGGTGATAAACTGTCGCAGACGTTATCACAATAAACGATAATGTTGTTGTTTTGACACCATTTTATATAATAGTAATAATGGCTTAATAATGAACAGATTCTCAAGGATTAATACACTTTCAGTTCTAGTCAACATTTAACACTGGAAATGGAAGACATTTGAAATAAAATAAATACACAAAAAAACAAATAAAATGAATTATAAAGTCTCTGTAAACAAAACTGTCTTTCAAANAAAGNAGCTGGTTGAGAAAAAACACAAACTGAAGACTTAATCATCCTATTATGGTAGAAATATGGCAAAATATAAGAGCTTGTTTTAAGTAAATCATTCTTTATGATTGATTTCAAAAGAAAGTACTTTTTCCACAGCACATTATTTCTTCTACCGTCTCATCTTGGAACAGTTAATAATTATTTTCTTGAAACAAGCTCTTATATCTTGTCAGTTTTGTCCTACAAAAATATTTCCACTAGAAACCAGTTCAAATATACTTGGTAAGATTTTGTTGTCTTTATAGTGTAAAATGAAGTTTTTTTATGGGCTTAGTGAAATATTCTGAAATACAGAACTTGAAAAACAACAACTCAAATTTAAGACCATTATGAATTAAATTTATCTATGGCGGCAGCAGAAGTGATGAAAGCTGCAGCTCTGTTCTCTTTGGTTCATCTCCCTTCAGAGTCACGACTTTGTTGAAATAAATTTCTTAAAAAGCTCAAACTGGAGCTTCATCATCATGTTTACAAGTTTATGTCGCACCAAAGGCTGAACTTAGATCAGTAGCATTGCTAACCGTTTTCTGTGCTAAGCTTTTCAGCAAAAATCTGCTTAGCATCATATAGTTTGGAGGAAATCCAAACTATTTCCATAGTTTGGAAATAGTTTTTTTTGGTGTCTGGAAAATAAACAATAAACAAATTTATTGTTTAAGTGTAAACAATAAATTTGTTTATTGTTTATTTTCCAGACACCAAAAAAAACTAT
>NW_015112821.1:339113-358345 GCF_001443285.1 Poecilia latipinna
GCAAATTTATTGTTTAAGTGTAAACAATAAATTTGCACTTAAACCATAACAGACAGGAAAAACCCCCATAAAACTAGCTTGCTAGCTAGGAAGGTTATGTTAGCATCTAGCTAGCGGTAGCCTCAACAGATTTGAAGACATACGAGTTTCCTGAAAGAAACAATTAAGAAAGAAATGAATAATTTAAAACTACAAAGAACACAAAAGATTAAATGGTTCTTCCATGTCAAAATGTACAGCCTGTGATGAACGCATTAAGATTTTGAATAATTTAAGACATTTTAATTTTAGACGTTTTAAAAATGCATGAACCCTTTGCAAGAGAAACTTGGATAACACTATAAAAAAACAACAAAAAAACCTACTTAAAAATGCCAAAATGGCTCCAAAGCTATGAGATTCATGTAATAAACTGGTAGGTATTTGGGAGAAAATTCAAATATCAAATGAATTTATTACGGTAAAACAATTGTGTTAAAAATGTGTGAAATGTAAAAAACCTTTATTTACTTTTTTAAACCTGTGCAGCAAAACGATGAACATCCAAGCAGCGCAGAGGGTCTGAAACGCCTGTAGAGATGAAACTGCTTGGTGTTGCTTTTGCCGTGTTGTTTGTTGCTCGACAGGCGTGAGAAAGAAAGAACTTTTCAGTCGTCTGTGTGATGAATGGACTCTGAAAGTATGATAAAGCTGAAGCAACGGCTGTAGATCCATGGAGAGGAGGATTTATGTGACTGGAAAACTTGAACCCCCACAAGCAGACGGCTCAACCAAAACAAACACGCAGAAAAAAAAAGAAAAAAAGTTAAAATATAATTAGTCTTCTTCACTGAATCCACAAATCTTTTGCAAACAAACCAGCTGTCTTACAAGCCTGAGGACCTCAAGATAAATACTTGCTCCTAAACAGAAAGTGTGAACACTTTATTTAGGCTGTCTAAATGTTTATCCGTCTCCATTTCTAGCATGTCTCGCTTGTTGTGCGTGCGGCGATTACAAAACAAACTCAGAGGGCGATAAATCCACACATCTGGCCCCTAAAATAAAGACGGAACTCCTCGGAAACCCGTTTCTGATGCGAGAGGAGTTTTCTGCGGAAGAAACAACCACTCCAATCACTGCAAAAAAAAAATCCTGCCAAATATTTTTGGTCTGGTTTCTGGTCCAAAAGTACACTAAACATAAGAGAAAACTAACTTTAATATTCATGAAAAAGCACTAGAGAGATTATTCAGTTATATCATCGGGAGAGGGTCTTATGAGTGAAATAATCTGGAACTAGTTCTATTCTTATTCACATTTTGCACATTTTTTGGTTTCTACTGCTTCTGAAAACATTCCAAGTGTTTTAAAAAGAAACACCGATCTGGTTTTTGTTTTGGCAGTAAATTAATGTTTTTTGGTGTCTGGAAAATGAGCCATTTCAAAAACCGAATGCAACGTCACAAACCAGCAGGAACTACAGGTCACCCAGTAACCACAGACCGTTACCTAGCAACCAGAGTGGAACGCCGCCCGTCACCTAGCAACCCAAACTGAGTTCCAGCACATTCAGTAAGCTGGTTTCTATATGCGCTGTATAATGGCTGCTGGAACAGACAAGGGTTTAGCTGCTGACTTACAGTCGTTTTGTGTTGATTATATTCCTGTCCTAACCTGTTCTAGGAAGCATAACGGGTCGTTACTTATTTGAAACAAGCTCTTGTATCCTGTAACTTGTAAGTTGGTTTTGTCTCGTTTCAAGGGTTCTAAAACATTTGCACGAGAAACTAGACCAAAAATACTTGGTAAGACTTTGTGTTTTCTCAGTGCAGAACAAGCCTGAATTAGATTATTCTGCTCACTTTAAATATCTTTTATAAATAGGGGTTTCTGCTGCTCCCTGAAGGGCCACATGTTGGTGGAGGGGAGGCCCAAAATGGCACCCGCAACCACAGAACCAGAGGCAGGCAGCAGCGGTCTCCACGCTGCCTCTCGCTCTGATCTGGGAGGAAAACAGCCCTTCAAACAAGAAGCCTGTTTGTCAGCTAAAAGGGGAGAGCCAGGCCCTGCGTTGGCCCTTAATATAGTCTCGCTGATCTGTGCGTCGGCTTCTAGAGCGGCGCAGGCATTCCTGTCCCTGCCGAAAACCCGCCCCAGTCAGATGGGACTCATTGGTTCGGCGTTTTGGGAGTAGAGCGCTGCGGTCGCTCGCGGGTTTCCAGAAGGGGGAGGCGGGTGGGCGGGCGGGCTCCTGGGGGCCTCGGCGCTGAGGTGACGGACCGACTGAACGGGGTCACTTACAGGAAGGGAAACAGAAATGAATACTGCAAACAGGAAAAGCCAAGGGATGCAGCAGAAAGAAAAATCGCTTCACATCTCCTCTGGTTCACAAGTTCAGCGCCAGAGTTTCTCCTTCCTGGAGGGGAGAAGTCAAGAAAACGACAGAACAATGGCAGCCATCGGTCTTCTTTTGGACGACTTCAGTTTGAAGAACCGCAAAGTTTGGGTTAAGATCCGACCAACATAAAAACACGGGAAAGAGACAGTGGACCCTCTTTTGGTACTAAATGTTTTATGTATCAGGGTATATTAATGAAAGATCTGGTCTTTACTAAGCCTTAAATGTATGAAATCTAGAGAAACAACTAATGATTATTTCAGTAAATCAATTATTATGACGATAAATCGGAAAAAATTTTGGGCTAAATTGGCACATTCTGCACATTTCACCTCAAAACCTTTTTATACAATATTGGAAATACATTAAAAGAGGCAAATAAACTAAATTATTTCCCATTTCAAACAGGGCATCAAATGTATGTAATCTAGGGCTGCAACTGACGATTATTTTAGCAAATCGATTATTCAGGTGATTAATCGATTAATCAGACAAAAAAAACTGTCACATTCTGCAGATTTTTCATTTTTATTCAATATTAGAAATACATTAAGAGGCAAATAAGCAAATACATTTCTTTTTAAAGAAGAAATAAACATTTTATTGCCTAAAATGCAATAATATAGCTTTCCATTGGTGAATTTGAAACGAGTGAAGCTAAAATTTTGCCACTTGTTGAGTTTTGTGTAAAACATATTTAAAGACAAAGTGTTTTTATCCTGAATGCAAAATGTATTTGCATTTTGTAAAGTTTTGGCTTAAATAATGCCATCAATATGAGTAGTATCTGAATTTGCCAAGAAAAGGCAAATAACCTTTTTTTTAAAAAAACAAAACAAAACAAAAAACAAATATTTGTACTCCAGTCAATGATTAATCGATTGCTTAGATAGTTGATTTCAATAATTGATAAATCTTGATTAATCATTTCAGACTTAATGTAAGTAACGCAAGGCGTTAAAATACACAATTAAATGCAGACAGTTAACGATTAATTGATTACTAAATGATTATTTCAGGCATCGATTAATCGTTTCAGCCCTCCTGTAATCTAACCTGTAAACGGATGCATATATCAGCACTAGCATCGGGATTGGTGGATGTTTGTCATTTTTTTAAACATCTCAATATCGGTCCAATAAATAAAACTGTATCGATATTATCAACCGATATTTATTTCCATTTTATTCGTTTCTGGAGGAGGAAGTTGGTGTCATTTGTCTGGCCATGTGACAATGAAAATGACTGGGACTGTTTAACTTCAGCAGCGGTAAAGTCAGAGCTGAGGTATTTTTTCAACCCATATCATTATTCAGGTTTGGACTTTGACTAAGCCAATGTAGCTCCTCCAGTTTGGGTCAAGCTTCAGTCATCAGACTCAAATTTGACTTAAATTCACATACAGAGGAGCTTGTGGTTGATTTTTAGTCTGCCTAGCTCCTGCTGCTGATTAAGCCCACATCATCAACCTTCCACCACCGTGCTCGACATCTGATGACTGGAAATAGTTTTTAAAAGTCCTAATAACCTCTTCCAGATCGATGATGTCTTTGCAGTTTGCTAACCTTTGTTTCCAAAGTAAAACCTGTTGCTTTTATAGAAAGTCAAACTCATGACAACCAATTTATAAATGCAGCCGATTGGTACCAGAGTTTAAATGGTGAACTCTATGGAAGCAGTGGGGGTGTACTTAGTTTTCAGAACATATTTTCCCTCTCTGTTTAATAAATATTGTCAGTAGAGAATCTGCTGCAGTGTGGACTAGATTTAAATGTTTATAGAAGCAGATAACTTTTATTCTGTCCAGAAACATAAAAGAGGACAGATTTCTATTTGCCAATGGTAGTAAGAAGAAGAAGAAGAAGCAGCGGCTGCAGCAGCAGAAGAAGAAGAAGAAGCAGCAGCTGCAGCAGCAGAAGAAACAGCAGCAGCAGCAGAAGAAGAAACAGCAGCAGCAGCAGGAGCAGCAGCAGAAGAAGAAGCAGCAGCAGCAGCAGCTGCAGCAGCAGAAGAAACAGCAGCAGCAGCAGCAGCAGCAGCAGCAGCAGAAGAAGAAGCAGCAGAAGCAGAAGCAGCAGCAGTGGCTGCAGCATCATCCCCCACTGCGTCAACTAAAACGTTCCTGGTGCATTTTCATTATCTAAAGCTGCCTGGATGGTTTATTCTTCCTCATAGCAGCTGTGTGTGTGGTACTGATCCACATTCCCTTATCATGCTGGGAACACACACACACACACACACACACACACACACACACACACACACACACACACACACACCAGGAGCCTGTATTCCCACTACATTAACACAAACGAACCCATCTTTCAGAGAAGAAGCAAACAGTTTGCCTCCGCTGCCTTTCAGTGGCTGCCTCCCAACATCTGTTTCTGCTGCACCAAAAACTGTTTGTTTGTTTTAACAATTACGGCCCGATGTTTCTCATTTCATTTCTCCAATCTCTTGAAAGCCATTACCCGGTTTCAGGTCCTTTTCTGCTCCAAACTTTCAGAAACTCGATCCAGTCATTTGTTGGGAACAGGCGGTCAGAGGACGCCGCTGACATTTCAGGGAGGGTCGGTTCAGAGGAAGCCCACGGGTCGTCTGAAAACCCGACTTAGAGACTCAACGCGAAGCTGTTTGGATCGTCTGTCAGACTCAGATGAGGGCGAGGGAGGAAACACTGCAGAGTTTTGAAGGAGAGAAATGTGTTGTCCAGTTAAAATAACTACGCTGTGAGTTCTGAGCCGATAAGAAGTGCTTCTAATGACAGAGACACGTAAACATTCAGCTACTGCTTTCACCCTCAGGCCACCGCTCACAGTCTCAAAGTTGGTGCAAGTCACCAGCACATTTTTCCCAGCGACCCCCGTCTCAAGGCTGCTGGGTGTTGTCAATCAGCACCCTGCCCCGCTGCCCAACGCTGGCCGTCTGAAACGACCCTCAGGTTCAGGTATCGCTCACCAGTAGCTAACAGAACCAATGTCAGCATTAGAAACCAGTTAGGGCTGCAGCTAACAATTATTTTAAAATCGATTAATTGATTACTCTAACGATTAATCAAATAAAATTTACACAGCTTACAGCTTTCTCGTTTAAGCCTTTTCTATTAGAAATACATGAAAAGATGGAAATAAATAATTCAATTTGTTTTTTAAATGAGAAAATAAACATTTTATTGCTTGGTAAATCCGAACCCAGTGAACCTAAAACTAAACCACTTAAAGAGTTTATTTATCATATTTAGACAAAAGTGTTTTATCTTAGATGCAAAATGTATATATATTTTAACAGTTTTGGCTTTAGTACTGCTCTGAATTAATTTATTTTCTCATCAAGAAAATAGTCCATATACCCCAGTTAACGATTAATTGATCAATGAGTTAGTCTGTGATTATTTAAATAATTGATTAATCACAATTATCTTGATTAATCACAACTTGACTGATTGTTTCATCTGTACTTTGATATGGCAGCTAATGAGAAAAAGCATCAAAAAAGATGATTTGTTCATTAGGTTGGTGATGTGGGTTAACAATTAATCTGGTTGATCTGATTAATCTGATTAATCGTTTCATCCCCTGGTGGGATGAAGCAAAGTATAAGTACTCTGTTACTGCACTTAAGTACATTTTTCATGTATATGTACCTGTGGGTACTTTAGACTTTTCTTAATTTTACATTTAGGGTGTTTTCACACCTGGCCGTCTGGTAGACTCGGCTCGATTGGGGACCAAAATTACAACATTGGTTACATTTTAATCTTACTTTCAATACTGATTATTTTTAAAAGAAAGTACTTATTCAGGTAAAATATTCATGTGGTACTTTTACTAGAGTACACTGTTACCTGTTTACTTGTACTTTTAGTTAAGTACACTGTTTCTCCCCAGCACTGTTAGAAACTACAGCAGCGTGACTCAATCGCAGAGCAATGAGAGGCGTCAGAAGTTCAAACCACGCCGGGTTTTTAAGTTTGGGAATGACTGGCTGGAAGCCATAAAACAAGCCTCTAAATTCCTCTGTGTTGTAGCTGAGCTCACTGCCCATCAGAGATCAAGTTCCCCCTCTTATTAATTAAATGGATCAACTAAGAACTCCAGACACTTCAGTAAATAAACAGGACGTACTCTGATGCACTGCTTGTAAACATAATAAGATCATAAGGGTTAAGGAGATGATGAACGACAACCACCTGAAATCTTAAAGGGGCAGTATGAAGAGTTTTCCAGGCGCATCATGTTATTCTACAGGACAATCACGTAACTATGCGTTTCATTCAGTTATAAAAAAGCTGTATGCATGGGGGCGCTGTGGTGGCGCAGGGGCAAAGCACAGACCACATATTGAGGCCTTAGTCACGCCAGTGGTCGCAGGTTCGACTCCTGACCTGCTGCATGTCTTCCCCTCTCCTTCCTGTTGAACTACCTTCAAAATAAAGGCCACTAGAGCAAACAAAACCCTAAAAGAAAAGCAGTATATGTCAAGCATAACTTTAAAAGAATTAATTTAATATCTGATGCCTTGAAATTGGGCCTCTGTCTCTTTAAGAAGCTCCTGCTCTTAATGACGCTTCACCTTCAGCATGTCATCACAACAATGCTCCTCATTATGCCATTTACAGCCAATCAATATGCAGTTGATAGATAAACTCAAACATGCATGAAGGAATCAAAGCAGCAACATTAGGTTTGTTTTTGAAGAAGGAATAACATTATAACAGCATAAAAATCAGAAAAGTTGATTTTGCATCAGATTCAAAACTACAGTCTCTGACAAGAAAACTGGAGCATATTTTTTTCTCTTTCATGAACTATTTTCTTTAGCATACACAAATAAAAATCAGAAACTAATCAGCCATCCAGACGAAAACCTGAACTCGGTCCTAATTGGTCCATTTCTATGAAGAGCAGTGAAGGTTCTTAAAATAACGGCCAGTTTCACAAGCTGCTGTTGAAATTGACGCCATAATAAAATAAAGAAGCAAAACACAATTTGGAAAATTCAAATCCATTCACACTGGGACAAGCATTCAGGTTTGCCTAATGGCTGGAAAAATTAAGAGAAATTATCAGTCAGACTCACTGATTTACATCTTAAATCATTTGTGAGAATAATGTCACCAGCTAATTGTTAGCTGCTCACTGTTAGCATCAGCTTTCAAGCTTCTTGGTGGAATCAACTTATGCCACCATTTCAATTATCAACGAGACTGAAACACATTTTCTGCATCTTGTTACATAGACAGAGAAAAAGGAACAAAAATTAATAAGATAAAATAAAAAAGATCCAAAATCCAAGCAACGTAAGAAAACCCTGACTGGCTAGTTGTTAGCAGCTAACAGTTAGCATCTGTGTTGCGGATTCTTGTCTGCACTAATGAGCTATTTTACAGTTTCTACAAAGTTTGCGTTTGATCGTCTGAATCTAATTACAGTGATGCTAGTACTGTGAGATTCACTAAATTTCTAATTATCTCTTCATAATAAGGCAAGAAATTCACGAAATAAAATGCTCACGAAATAGCCGACTCTGTTGTGTTGACAGAGTCGGCTAACAAAGACGTCTCATTAGCCTAGCACATGATGCTGGGTTACATAAATACTAGAGTCTCTTTTAAAAAGTTTAATTGTTCGTGCAGAGTGTTCAAGATACCAGGAAGAAAAGAGTAACAAAACGATGACAGGAAGAATTCAAATGGTTTGTAAGCACTGTAAAAACACAGTTAGCATCTGATTCAATCTTAGGGTTAGTTTTCAGTTTGTTCAAGAGTCTGGACTGGATTTGATCATCTCTAGTTTAAAAACTGCAAAAACATTGGCCAGGCTTGATCTCTATAACTCTACATTGATGGAGAACTTTTAAAACTTTATTAAATCTTAATTTAATTTGTGACAACATAAAAACAGGACATTAATGCTGCTTTATTGGCGTTATGACCATGTAAAAAATGCAACATATAGACTTGTCAGAGCTGGACTTCTGTATATAAAAATCTCTATCACTCTGTTTGGAGAAGTTTTAGTTTATTATTGCTGAACTTTTATCTCTCATTTGATACACCTGGTCTTCAGCCTCTAATCCATCACGCATTATTAAAACGAAGAGGTAATTAAGGTTATTATAAAAAAGTGACAATCACCCAAAAATACAGTTTTATTGACATTTTTTCCTTGTTTTTGACATTAACCAAGAAAGGCACAGTCAATGTAAAAGCCAGATTACAACTCACCTATGACCTCACTTCCTGTTTTTTTTTTTTTTTTTACCTTAAATGAAACCTCAGCCATAATTTGTCGTTGCTGGTGTGCATGTGGCTTCTCGAACATTAGAAAAAAAAAATCAAGAGAGCCATTATGAGAGCAGAGGCTGGTATCATTACACATGCTTACATTCAAATTGCCCACTTAACATAGTTTTCCTACAGCAACATGTGTTTATCATTAACGAGCGCCCTAATAGCTCAAAGATTATTCAGGCCCTCTTAATGGCGCGGTTGTGCTTTGTGCGGGTCGGCCTGATAAGAGCCAGGGCCACTAATGGTTTATTAATTCCCCCCAAAAAAAGAGGAAAAAATGCTTTAAAAACAGTTTAAAAACAAAAAAAACTCTGACATCTCATTCAATCAGCGTCACGAAAACTTAGACGTACTGAGGAGGAAACAATTAGACAAAAATACTCAACTAGCTGGTTTACTGGGTTCAGAATAAGGCAGCTGTTGTTGAAATAATTCATTTTTTTTTTTACATTTATCCTGTTTTTCATGACAAAATGTTAAAGTTTAAAAACGTATCTGTACTCACAATTTGTTGAGAGGCTTTCATAGAAGCAAATTTCTATGAACATAAATAGAGGAAAAAACAGCTGCAAGTGAGAAATGCTCAGTAATTTAGCAAAATTATCAAGTCAATTAAGTTAAAGTGAGGTAAACTGAGGGAGAGAAACTAAAAAAAAAGCAAATTACCGGAGAAACAAAAGCACTTTGCACCAAAATGTGATGCTGGACCCAAGAGCCAGCCGCTCTGCGTTGGTCGATAGCGGCGCAGGGATCTGAAAGCCATCAGAAGCGTCTTCCTGTCCCCCAGCCGACGCAACAATGCATGTGCAACTGTTTGAACTTGGGGAGGGATTTTATCTGAGAGCAGCCATGTGTGTCCCACTGACTGCATGTCACGCATGTGGGAGAGAAAGAGACATACTCCAGGTCCAAAACCGTCTCAGGGTGTCCTTCTCTGAAAACGTCCCCCAGACTCCAGCAATGTGGGACAAAAATCACCGTAAATGACGACACGTGTGAGCAAGAGGCTCAGGAATCGAGTGTTTATAATCACTGAGTGTAAGATTTGTTTTAGGAATCTTCCAATTAAATCTCAAACAGATTGGCAAATAACCGTTAAAACTCATGTGAAAACCTTTTTCTGGTCTAAAAAACAAGATTTTAAACCCGTTCCAGTGACTTTCTATGCTTTGAAACACGTTTCCAGTAAACATTCCTGTTAAATTATGACGTCTTCATTGAAGGTAGCGTTCTTAATGCGCTACATTTTGCACCTTTTGTGACATCAAAGTCTGAAAGGATAAAAAGTTTTCCATCTCTGGAGGAGATTTGGGAAAAAACAAACTTTCTGTTTGGCCGTTGTGATGAAATGTAAAGGTAACACTGATGTGTTCAGGGCGACATGTTTGTCCTTTTTAAACAGAAAAACAGCCTGCAGGAAATCTGCTTTCTACCAGGGTGCAAGGCGACTGTTCAAGACTCAATAGTGCTGTTTATGGAATGTTTATTTAAGCTTTTGTTTGTAATTTAGTCGTCCCAGAGAAAGCAGCAAGAAGTTGCATCTAAATTTCAACTTTTTGAATTTGTTTAAAGGACCAAACGCAGATATTGAGGTATAAATGCCAGAGACTCTGTGGGCGTCTTCTCTGTTTATGTGGAGCATGAAAAATACGCCAACCTTCCCCTCTTGATGCTGTGCACTGCCAGTCCGCTGGCTGAAACATTTCCTTTGTGGAAAAGAAAACTAAACTTTATGTTTGGAAACATTTCCCATGGTAAAAAAACAGAGTGTGAAAACTAATGGAGGTTTTGGGAATGTTTTAAAACTAAAGCTGCAACTGGACTGACTACCTGAGCAGGTAGCCTGACTAATTACTCATCATATCATCTTTTTATCAAACTCCAGAAAAGCAAATGACAGCATAAATGGTTCAGATCCTGTTAAACACTTAGAAATTACTCGACAATTCAAACAGGTGTTTGTTTATAAACTAATGGAGGAACACCAATCAGTTTGGGGATGTTTTAAAACTAAAGCTGCAACTGGACTACCTGAGCAGATAGCCTGACTAAATAATCATCAAATATCATAATGTTATCTTTTCATATTCCAGAAAAGCAAAAAAAAAAAAAAAAATGCAAGAATTGTTCATATTCAGCTAATTAAGCACCTAAGCTTCAAACAAGTGTTTGTTTTTCTATTATTTATCTTTAATATTTGCATCAAAAGCAAAATAAAGGCATATTGGAGATGAACATACTTGCTTTTCTGTTTTAAACCATCCGCCAGATCACTTCACGTCATTCCTGATCAGAACTTTTCCAAATCAGCATTATTTCCTTTCAAGATGAAGGACTTGTTTCCAGCAGTGCCGAATCGCAAACATAACGCAGAAAACCAGGCCAGCTCGGCGCATAATGCATGCATTCAGAGGCAGAGTCCATAATGCTGCACCGTGGCTTCATACACAAACTGTGTATTAACTCGGAGCCGAGCAGGGGCGCCCCCGTTCACCAGAGTTAACCAAACACCGCAACCACCGCTCCTTTTAGCGTCACCTTTCTTTTGTTATTCCCACTCAGGCTCCTCCGGCCCCGGTGCGCACACCGACCCTTCTCCCGAGCCCTCTCCGCCTGCCTTACCTCTCTTCCAGGAGGGCGAAAGCTGCGACGCGTCGGGTCCCTCAGCAGCGGCAAAACGCATTATTCTGATCCCAAATCCGTGCGGGGCCCTCCATTAGAAACGGGCTCAAAGTGCGCGGTGACGGGAGGAACATGAGAACTCTCGGAGGTGGAAAGTTTTGTTTTTCTTTAAGACCCGTAAAGCAGCGATTGGCTTCGGCGGCCAAGGTGCGCCAACTTCCCCCAGTCTGGTTCTGGACCTGAGTTTTTCGGGCCGAAACCGCTTGTTCCTGTCCCGTTAAGTGCAACTTCTAAAGCTCCCCGTCTCTACTGCTGCCTCTTCCACACACGCATCTTTGAAGGCAGTCAGTGTCGAGTTGCTCAGCAAATCATGGCAGCGACCAGGCTGCTCGTCAAACCAGGAATGTCCCAGCCCCGCAGCTAGGCACGGCTCCTGGAGAGGGGCGGGAGGAGGCAGGAGGGAAGGAGCTGTGCATTAACAAGTTTTACAATCTAACGAGAAAATAACTTCCTCCTTCCCCCCTCTGAGCACACGTGTGGACATCGTTAAGGAATCGCCTAAGCCAGGGTGTCAAACTCATTTTCATTTTGGCCCTAATCAAGATCACGAATGTTTTCAAGAACCGCGTAACAAACAGGTCCAAGTGACACAAAGTAAAACCCAAGTAGCTGTCCCTGCAGTCCATAAGTACTGAGAGTTGGGTGGTAACATTTACTCAGTTACATTTACACGAGTAACTTCTGAGAAAAAAATACTTTTAGGTAGTGATGGGTAGATGAGGCGTCATGTATCGTTTCGACACATAGCAAAACTGTGTCGATACTGTGTCGATTCTGTGTCGATACTGTGTCACTCAATACTGACACCTGCTGGACATTAAACATTCCTACAGGCAACGTAGTGATTTGATGACCTAGTAGTCTATACAAGATTTAAGTCTTCGTATTTTATTGAATATTCTATATTGTATTATGTCATATCTTCAGTTACATTTAAAATATATTTGATATACAGTCAATAAAAAATGTGAACATGTACCATAAAGTGAAAATTTAAGTGAATGTCTTTGAAATGAGGATGCTTGTGGACTGTTTTTCCCCCCACAGATTTTTATTTAAAAAAAGTTTTTACAACATATTGAAATGTAGACTTTTATGCTTTTTTGACAAAACTTCTGCTTTAGAAAAAAATGAAGTAAACACTACATTTACAGCGAACCCTTGCTACTTTTAGGAGAATTTCTATTACTTTCTGCTCTTGAGTAAAATTTCTGGTTTTTTTATACCCACTGAATGAAAATCAAACATGTTTTAACCAAACATTCACCACACAGACACACAGCTGCAGTTCCTGTTAAAGTTTCAAACGTTTTTTCTTGAAAGAAACTGATTTGGAAACATTTATTCACCTGATTTTGTTATTTTTTGTTACTTTTAGGAATTATTGTAATTTTTGTCCTTAAAATACCAAAATTTTCACTTAACTTTTTGTTTGGTTTGGTTTGATGATGTAAGTTTTAAATATTAAAAGTGCTAATTTGATCATTTCTCTGTACTAGGGTCGCCTTTTTACCAAATAACTTTTTACTGGAGTCGTTTCTTGGACAGATACTTTTTACTTTTACTTGAAGACATTTTTGGTTTCTCTGCCAAACTGCTAAGACTGAACTTCTTTCAGCATTCATCAGTGTCTCCACGATTTCATGATTGTTTTTGTGACTTTTTGCAATCAAAATCACAGATTTTCTCACTGTTAATTATGCTTGTGTATGTGCTGCTCACTTCCTTCCCTTTTCTCTCTGCTAAGCTACAGCTAATTCCCCATGTCATAACCTGCCATGAGCGCTAAGGCTAATTAGCATAGCCGCTGATGATGGCAGAGAAACAGTTTTCCTAGAATGGTAAGTTCTTTGTCTGCCTTTAGCAACTTTAGCATCACATACACAGGGTTGATTGACAGAGCTAAGGCACTTGTAAAAAACTAGATGGACTGACTGATGTAATTTAGTGTCTTTATTCTGGAAGGCCACATAAAAAGCTGCGGTGGGCCAGATTTGGCCCCTGGACCTTGAGTTTAACACATGTGACCACAGCATTTTAAAAAGATCAACATAAAATTCCCCACCAATAATCAAATCGATATTAAACAACCCAGTCGAAAAGTTAAAATAAAAAACTCAACTTAAAAATCTAAGAAGTAATGATTCTGTTGCCAGGTGTGTCAGTGTTAGTTACAAATATGAGCTAACACATTTACACACAGAGTAAATAGCGCGGGTGTGTGTATGTGTGTGTGTGTGTGTGTGTGTGTGTGTGTGTGTGTGTGTGTGTGTGTGTTAGGATCAACAATGTGTCAGGACAGGGTCCATACTTTTGCTGTGATGTCATCATTTTGTCAATGTTAGTTTTCCTTCACGTCTAAAGATTAACTGACCGTTAGAGGAGGGTGGATCAATAATATTGATACCAAATCGGTATCAGATCGATACTTTAGTTTCAGATTCCTTTTTGAAATTTTATTTTACTTTAGCATTGTAGTTTCTAAACTCTGTCATAAAAAGTATTAAGCTTAGATTTGCTCTCAAATGAAATTTTTTTTGCCCTTTGTTTATTTAGAGAACGATGGACTCACAGTTTTGTTTTTATGTTGTTTCTGTTTATTGTGTAAATGTCTCTTTAAAAACACCACAAAGTCTCCCAATAGTCCAGAAGTTTGACAATATATCACACTTAGGTAATAAAATAGTAAAAAAGTATCGGTACATGGCCAGACTAATCTCAGATGAATGGAATTTTCAAGAGCGCAAACAAAGTGTCTGCATAACTTGGCTTGAGATTAAGCATTGGGATTATTGGGTAATTTTTGTGGTCTGCTTTTATGAAAATAATATAAATATTACTTCTGTTTAGTTTTTCTTAATTGTTATATTTTTATTTTAACAACAATTCAAATACAAAATTTCATATTTTAATATTTTTTAGATATTCCACTTTGAAATAAATTATTTTTGCTGTAATTTTTCACTTTTTCTTGTTTTTCAAGAAATTAATTTGCATAGTTGAGATTTTATTTACATTTTTATCTTGTCAGTTTTTTTGTCTGATGCTAGACAAGTTTTATTTTTGTGTAAAAATCTCAACAAATGCATTTGAAAACTAATATCACATTAGAATGTTTAGCAAAATTAAGTATCTTTAGTGGAAAATGTTGGGAAATTTGGAAATATATTCCTTCAAGATTGTTTGGCTTTTAGATTGTTTAATGACACTGGTTCATTCATTTTACTTTGGGGTCTTCTTTCTCTAAATAACTCAGGCTAAAGTTAAGCAGGTTACCAGATAAACAATCGAAAACTTTAATCTCAATCGAGTCGGGTCTTAAACTGAAAATACATGGATAATATGCTAAAACCCAAAGAAAAAGAGCAAAATCTTCAGAAAGCCTGAAGGACGTAATACAAAATGAAAAATTGATGACTCAAGACTTCTGCTAGGTTGAAACACTTTCTGCTTAAGACCCCTGTTACAAACACTGCATCAAAGATTGGCGTCATCTTTATTTAATGTGGAATAATCTGTTTCTTTTTGAAAACAGCTCAACAAAATAAACCGTGTTTCTGAAAAGTCCTCTGCTGTTTAGACAGCCTGAGTGTTCTGCAAACCATTCCCTGACTTGGAGAGACGCCTGCTCAGAAATGCAGCAGAGAGGGAGCAGTCGGAGGCAAACAGTCATCTGCTGTGCGTATGGGCAAGAGTAAACAGCATAATCAGCTCTGAAGAAGCACTTATGTGTTCCAGTGTGTGCTTGGTGGCCCACCCTGCTGCAGGCTGCAGGTGCAGCTCGCCGTCTGACAGAGGAGCCTCCTGCAAGGTGGCAGCTCGTCCTGCAGAGGTTAGACGAACTGGGGGGCTTCGGTTGGCCGAGGCCAAATTCAGCAAACCTTCAGGCACAGCAGAGTTTTGGCAAACAACGTTATGGATGGAGGACATACAGAGCCCACTGCATTAAAAACCTCCTGGTTCCTCCAAATTCTGATTTCTGAACTTTTTCTGAGGTAAAACATTAATATTGTTGTTTCTAAATGAATATGAACTTGTTTTCTTTGCATTATTTGAGGTCTGAAAGCATTTTCTGCAAATAAATACAAAATTTCTGCTTAGAATTTCAGAGACATGTTGTCAGTACTTCATAGAATAAAAGAACAATATTCATTTTACTCAAACATGAACCTATAGAGAGTAAAATCAGAAAAACTGATCATTTTCAGTGGTCTCTGTATGTCTCTGTATACATCCTTATCTTTTATTTGAAAGTTATTTTATTTATAAACACGGTTATTTTATTTGAAAGCTTACATAAAGGTTTGTTTATACATATATTAAAGTAAAAACTAATTTATTCTGCCCTCCTGCTAAACTCCTCTGGCTGCTTATGAACCTTCACTGCAAAAACACAAAATATTACTAAGTATTTTAGGTCTAGTTTCTAGTGCAAATATTTTAGTACACTTGAAATGAGACCAAACTAACTTACAAGTAACTTTTTAAGAAAAGAAACAAGAGCTTGTTTTAATCAATAATTACTCAGTATTGATGAAAAGCTGCTGTTTCCCCTGGCAGATTATTTCTCTTATAACAAGACATTTTCCCATGTTGTAGCACTTTGTCATCAATGTTAAGAAATTATTGAAGCAAACACCTTTTATGCATCACAAGTCACATGATCAACAGCCGGATGTTGCTACTGGTGAAAATGACGAAGACGACGACAGGAAGTGGCAGAAGGATGATGTTTTTGTTTTTTTCAGACAACGTGCTGCCGGCTCCACCAGACCCCTCACAGCATCGCACAGTTCATATAACATTGTGTATCTTTCGAACGTGTTGAATCCAAAGCTCTTCTGTAAAAATGGCCGACTACAATTTCTCCAAAATGCTGCATACATAGTAGCTTTCATAGCCTGTTAGCGTAGCCACCAATGAACCGTATCAATCGTTTTCTTGTAACAGTAAGTTGTTGTGCAATTTGCACATTTAGCAGCGCGTTTACGAGGTTGATTGACAGCGCTAAGGCCCTCTTTCTGGCTCTGATTGGTTGTTTTCGTTCTGTAGTAGCTCAGGGAGGAGATGGATGTTTTTAAAGATTATCTAGCTAGTGTTTTACTGTCACTAGATGGTGACAGTTTTAGCAAACATGTAAGTAATATGGAAACACCAAAATGGCAAAAATGTGTTTTTTTCTGTTTTATGTTAACAGAATATAGACAAAGATGAGCGGATAACTGTACCCAGCAGCATAAACTCAATGGTAAAAAACTCTTCTGTTGGGCTTCATATAGTAAATTACTTTAGAAAGGATTTATATTTTTAAGGAATCAATGTTGATTCTTAAGCTTTGATTCAATATAAAATAAACTAAAATAGATCAAAACTTAGCTGATGGTTGAATCAACATGCAGTTGTTCTTTCAACATTAGCAGAATGTAGACAAAGATTTGCACAATTATGATGAAAATGCAGCTACGGTTTGATCTTACAAAAATGTTTCTGGAAGAAAAGTCAAAGATTCCCACAAACATCCTAAACCTTGAGGAACGTCCGGTTTGCATGTTGTCACAATTTAATTTCCTGGCCAACATGCCAGTTTCTCTTCAGGCAGGTATTCAGCTCTCTGGCAGTGTAGCGAGTCAGGCGCTGGTTGGAGATGGAGACAGAGGCTCCAGATCCAGAGGAGGAGGGAGCGCCGGGTGATTGGACACAGTCGCATGTGAAAGGCCAGAGAGAGCGGCGAGTCCGCAGGGAGCGCGGTCCGCACACAAAAGCGCCAGCGGAGTGGCGCTGTGGGGGCAGGAGGGGAGAAAGGCCACGCTGGGAACCAGAGCTGACAGCGCAGACACTTCTTATCCACTCAGAGCCCGGCTGTCTCTGGCCCCCTGGGGTCCAGCGCAGCTCGCCTCGGATAGCAGCAGAAACATTCCCCACGCAAAGCAGCGCCGACTCCTGACCTGCAAACTCAACTGATACTGGCCTCCAACATGTCCTCCGTCCTGATCAGACAGATTCCAGCATGTTTAGCCAATATGAGATTATTTGTTGACGTCTGGCTGGAAGACGCAAGCGGCTTACACTAAAATACAGACTTTCTGTACCTGGCGGCCCGGCTGAGGAGCCACACTAACAAGGGATTTGAGCTCTGCGGGCTGGGCTGTTTGAAGTTGGGACATCCAGCTTGTTGTGGCTGGGTGTGAGGATAATAAGCCTGACCACTGTCACCAGAGTGTTTATGGCCTGTGAAGCAGAGTGCCGTCTGTTGGCTCTGACAGCAGGAGGCCGAGTGACGCTCGACTCCCTCAGAGCTATTAAAAGACACTTTCAGATAAGAACAAAAACAGACTCTTTCACTAAACGTTTGTTATTTACCCAGTGGGACAAAATACTACAGCAAAGGTTTTATGGTCACAGATTCTGTTAATGATATGAAATCTAAAACCTTTAACATGAAATGAAAGATTTTGTCAGTATCTCTCCTCTGTAAATGTCAATCCTGGTCAGAGGGGGTAAAGTACCAAACACTGTATTCAAGTAAAAGTAAAAAGTAGCCGTCCAAGAAATTACTCAAGTAACATTACAAAAGTATTTTGTAGAAAGTTTACCCAAGGAACTGATCAATCATTTAATACTTAAAACTACATCATCAGATTAACCAAAATGCAGAGTTAAGTGGAAATTTTTCTATTTTAAAGACCAAAACCACAATAGTTCATATAGGTAACAAAAAAAAAACAACAAACAAACAAAAACAAAATTAGGCAGAAGAAAATGTTTCCAAGTCAATATCTTTAAAAGAATTATGAACCTTTAATAAAAACTGCAGGTGTATGTCTGGTGAACTATTGGTTAAAACATGTTTGTTTTTCATTCAGTGGGTAGAAAATCCAGAAATTTGACTAAAGTAAGAGCAGAAATACTTGAGTATTTCTGCTCAAGTAAAAGTAAAAGTAAAAAGTTCACCATAGTAAAAATAGTAAAAATACTCCTAAAAGTAATGTAAAAAAAGTTACTCAAGAAAAGTAATTGAGTAAATGTAGCTAGTAGTTAGTTACTACCCACTGTGGTAAACATGTAAAAATCTTAAATCATATTAATCTTTTATAATGTTCCATGTAAATTTGGGGTAAATGAAGCATGTTTATTTAAATGTGTTTATTCAGCAAGGGGAAAAAATTACAGTACTAAACAGGGCTGGATGAAAACGATACACAAAATGTATCACGATATAATGGTTTCTTATTAATCAACATCAGTAATTATTGATTACTTTAGGCTTCTGGGTAATATTTAAAAGAACAGATAACTAAATTGACTTAGTTAAACTAGAGAGGAACTAATCAAATGTTCTCAATACATAACAGCCGATGTGTTTACACTAAGGGGTGTTTTGTTATGGAGGGAACAAATTTTACTTCAGAGAAAAATATATTTAAAACTTTATGGCTGTTTTTCCCCCCACCAACAAAACTCTGATTTTTGTCTGGTTGGAAAAGGTGCACACTTCTGACGTTGTCTGAACGTAGGGCTGGACGATATGGCTGAAAAATGTATCGCAATACTAAGGTTTCATATCAGTCGATAGATTATTACTGATTCGTTTATTGTTTTAAATATATCAAATGCTGCCAAACTGGTGGCATGACCTTCCTGTTTTATCTAAGAGTTTTCACTCTATGGGTTGTTTGTTGTATTTCTAAGCAGTTATGACACAGAGAGGCAGAACCTTAAACTGCTGCTGCGTCAGTTACTCAACAGGTCGTTGCTAGGTAACCAGAGAATTATTGAGTTGCTAGGTAACCAGAATGTGCGATTCCACCAACCTAGCTTAGCCAACAAGGTTCTGCCTAGATCCTCCAGAATGAATATCTATTGATATCAATCACG
>NW_015112821.1:361202-374007 GCF_001443285.1 Poecilia latipinna
AATCGGTCCACCTCCAAAGACTTGTCTTGTGGTCTTGTGGCTGAATAGTCAGAAGAAACTGCGCGGCAATCGCGATATCTTTAAAATTATATTTTGACTTCTTATTGGTTAAGATTCAATAGCCCGCTCTTATTATTGTCCAATCATATTTAATTCTTGTCTTTGTTATATTGCATCATTTCCGGTAATGATAAAACATGATTACAATGGTTTTAGTAATCTAATTTAATCACGTTAAATCAACATATGAAAAATGTGTAGTTTCATTATTGTTTGTTATTAAGTAAATTGTTCTTTATTCAATTGTGTAAATACAAGAAAGATGACTGAATTGTGTAGTATTAACTTATTTTGTTTGTGCAAATTCAAAAACCCCTCAATTCTCATTTTTTCAGTGCAGAATGAATATCTATTGATATCAATCACGTCTTTATCGCGATACATACTGCCACTGATTTATTTCAAGAGTACAGTCCCTTTCGGCCACCTAGATAAAAAAAAAACAAAAAAGAAAAAAATGTCACTTTCCCTTTGAGATCAGTAAAGTATTTTTGAATTTAAAAAAGTAAATAAGCAATGAAAGCTCAATGCAGTTTGAATTATCCTAATTAATTTGGATAATTATTAACCAAATTAATTAGATACCATGTCTGTAGTTCCCTTGAAGGGACTAATTCTTCTTCAGGGCAGACAGAGTGTTTTCGTAGCATAGCACAAGATTAAATTATGTCAAAATTAAATTGGTGCTTGGGATCTTTTAAGGACAGATATAATTTGAATTTAAGTTACTGAGTTAGCATTAGCTCCTGCTGAATATCGTGTACTTGTAGTTCTTAGTTTTAGTGAAACTAATATTTATGATTAGCAATAACTTGTTTTAGCTAGTGGCTCACCACCGTCACAATGCCTAGATGTTCTTTAATGCTTTTAGTTTTTGTATTTATGTCTTTTCTTGAGGCTTTTCCTCAAATTTAAACCGTAAACCTGTTATAACCTGAAGAGATTACGTGTTGTCCAACCTACAGGAATTATTTTTCTTATAAATGATTCATTTATTTTAGAGCTTTGTCGTCACCAGGGGTGCCTATAACTATGCAGGGTGCTGTGAATGTTTTCACAAGACAAGTAAAACTTTGTTCATGCAAGGAAACATATATGCGGGTGAGAAAAATCACATTATTTTACAGGATAGGCTAAACAAATTTTCCTTCAGAGGCTCATAGATCATCCAGCTGAGGCAGGTGTGTGTCTCTCTTGTTGCGTTCATTGGTGTGTTTTCACGGATGTGTAAAAGACGAGGCAGGAGGCGCCGTCTCCATCTGTTTTCTGCATCACGTTGTCCGTTTGTTGGCTCTCTGGGAATCCCATCAGTCTGTAACATCTCACTTATTCACACGTCTCCCAGAGCTTTTCTGCATACAGTAGATCAGTCTGGATCCCTGTTGGCTCGGCGGCGACCCGGCACATCCTCTGACCATCTCCACATCAGTCTCTCATAAATAAGCTGTTTCTGTCAAAAACGCCTGAGGGATACTTCACTGGATTCACTGGGAGAAAAGTTTATGTCAGAAAAAGAAGAAAATATTACAAACAAGGGATAGACAGCAAAAATTCTCAGCTTAGTAATAAATAATTTTAAGAAATAAATATAGATGTAATATTTACAACCCAGTATAATTTGTTATATAAGCATTTTAAATTTATTTTAACATTTAACCAAATATAAATGCTAGTAACATGCAAGCACAATGAATACAAAGTTCAACAGGATAATTAATATTTATTTATATTTTATATCAACATTTGTAGTGATATAAAATATTTGTATAATACAAATAAAAACATTTATTTATATTTTACATAAATATGTATTTTTATATTTTATAAGATAAATATATTTACTTATACAAAATAAATATTTGGATATATGTAATAAATACATTTTTAGTAATTTAAATACATAAATATTCATAATATATAATAAATATACATATTTAATTTTATTTATTTTAAATTTATTTACATATGGTTTAAATAACTATATATATATATATATATATATATATATATATATATATATATATAATTTTTAATATTTATATTTTATTAATCATATTTTATTGGATTTAATAGATTATTCAATCGTGATGCATTTCCAGCTTATTTTTATTTTTTTAATTATTGTACATGTAAATATTGCTCTCTTGAACTATTCCCCTTTTTTCCTATTAATTTAAGAGTGATTCCAAAAAATGCTTTCTTATTTAACAATTCAGTAAAAAAAAAAGTGTTAAAGAATTAATCCACTAAATTGATTTTGTTACATTATGAGTGAAAATATGCATCTATGCACTAAAAAGAGAAGACGACAAATCATGCTTCTTTAATTTATTTTTATATCAGTTGAACAACCTGTAAATCTGTTTTTAAATCATTTTAAAATTGCCCAAACTGGTTGTGTGGCTTTTTATTCATGACTGGGCGGAGAGATGAAACCCCATTCCTCCAGTTCTTCCTCTCCTCCCTGAGGCTCATGATGACCTTTTGATTTTCTCTGCAGATTACATCTCCAATTTAACTTCACCAGACCAGTAGATTAAACGTTTTCAGCCTGCAGCCACATTTATTCACATTTTTTGTTTGATTCAGTCTGTGAAGTAAAAAAAGAGAAAAGAATAAAGCAACGCTTGTTGCGGCTAACTGGCTTTTCCAGTTCAGTCCAAGTGGCATGAAGCGATGTAGAAAATGAGCCAGATGAGGAGGATTAAACCTCCGAGTCCTTATCGTCTCCGGCGGCACTGGAGTGTAACCATGGAAACAGGAAGCTAGCGGCAAACTTCCAAGATGGCCGCCAGCTTGTGAATGGGCGCATTCCTCAACGGCGGGGCGTCTGCAGCGGGAAGGAGCGGCCGGGAGCTTGTTTACCTCCACAAGGGCCAGTATAAATAGCAACCTCTGCTGTTTTAAGGGCTTCCTGTCCCCAGGTTTTCCTTATAACAGTCGTTAAATTAACAATCGCTTTCCCATCGGGGCTGTCGGTAGTCAAGCGGGGCTCAATCAAGAGCCGCGGCGTGTGGATTTTTAAAAGCCGTCAGGCTGCAGTCATGAAGCTGTTCCAGGTCACCTCACTCTCTTTCACTCCCACCCCGCCTGCTCATATCACCTTCACACTCTGAAGCCGAGCCTCAGCCAGCAAACAGCTTAGTGCGGTGACCACTCCCTCATCTTTTGGTTTCTAACTGCAAATATCAATCAGCAGGGCGCGAAAAGCCAATTAACTGCATCCTTTATCATTTCTTTTTGTCTTTAATGACAAAACTCTTATTAAATAAGAAATGCCAAACTATATTATTCTCATACGTTTTTCTGATTTTTTCAGAGCTATTAGAGTTTTGGGTTTTTCATTAGTTTCATTTTATTTGATTTTGACTTTTTGTTTGTCTAATTTAATTAGTTTTAATCAGTTTTTAGAGTGGGTATGCTAGTTTTTATTAGCTATTACTGGTTAAATATTTAGCTTAGTTTTTATTAGTTATAGTAGTAGTTAGTTTTGTCTAATTTTTTTGAAGGTCAAAGTATTGTGATGTGATTATGTATACATCAATTTGGTAATGAGTACTCAACAGAAGAGTATTCAGAAAAACAGATTAAATGTAAAATTAATTAACCTAAGTCGCCATTTTACAGACTATGTCCCCCTGAAATTAGAGTTAATGCATGTAACTTTGCCAGTACTAGTTGAAATGACAGAACAATTACAACTTAACCGACTACAACACATTCCTGAAAACCTCTCTCCATGAAACATCATGAAATATGTAATTTTTTATTTCTGAATTAGTGAAGTTTTTCTAACTACCAATGGAGGCTGGAGGAGTTACCATCTGACGATAAACATACACCAGATAAAGAAAAGTCTAATTTTTGCTACTGGTTTGGTTTTGAAAATACCACCAATTGGTTTAGGTCCGAAATATTTTACTTTAACTATGACAGTCGACATTATTATTTTCCCATACGGTTTTAAAAACTCCTTTATTTCACCTATAAAACTAGTTAACATGGTTTCTAGATGGATAAATAACCAAAACAAACTTCTGAAAAATCAAACTCCAACTTTTATATTCAGAAATACACAAACATCTTCCAGTTGGCGTTGTCAATAAGGACGCGCCGTCCGTCATGCTGCGTCTGTTTCAGACAAGGGCACCAAGTTGTCAGCGTGCATTCCTCACAACAGCAGATTTTTAAGATCGCATTTGTCCGCTTGGAGCGGAGCGCATGCCCAAAATGTTTGAACGTTTAAACTTATCTCATTGTGGCCTCTGGAAATGGCAGGCATTCCCACAGGTGTTAAAATAATCCAGGAACAGAGCTTCATCCCAGGCCGTAATCTCTGCATCATATTTCAGGCGTGCCATCATGCTGGTTTGGTTTTCTGGGCAGAGATAACGAGGCTGGTGTTTACTGGAGGACAGGCGTGACAAAATATCATTTATTTATTTTTACTGTTACCTTATGAGAAGTATTGATTTAACTTTTTTAAGTTATTGGCAATCTTTGTGATCATTTAGAGCTGCCGTTTGGAGTGGACCAAGAGAAACTGAATTGTCAGAGGATAGGATTAGAAATACATAAGTTGTGCTAATTAAAGGTTAGTATAGTTAATTAAAACTAACAAAACAACAAAAACAGAAATTGAGAATACGTTAACTGAAATAAAAACAGTAATTAATGGAGGAAAAACTGAAAAACTGCAATTATAACTGAAACATACTGAAATACAGATACAATCTGCTTCATTTTTGTCTTTATTAATCTATTTATTAGCTTTCTGAACTGATTTGAAATGGATGTTTTTACGTCAGCTGCCAGTAAATTAAGCGCTCCAGACTCCTGCAGATATGCTTGTCTGCTAAATTTTGGGGAAAAAACACCAGATTCAGTTGGTTGTTCAAGAATAACTGAATACATTTTTTGGAAATTGTATCTTCTGTTGAGGATTCGTTACCCAATCGATGTAAACATAATCACAATAATTGGACCTGTTTTAATTCTGCACCTAAAAGTTAACCAAAGTGGGAAAAAATTAAAACTACCACTAAAACTAATAAAAACCAAACTAAAACTAAACCTTAATTAATAACAACCACTAAAAATTAGCAAATACACTTCAAAGCTAACTGAATTAGACCGTCACGACAAAATAAAACTAAAATAAGCAATTATAGAAACACAACATTAAAAAAACACAAATCCCACAAGAAACCTAAATCATTCTTTAAATTAATCATCAATCTTTGTTTTTGTTGTTTTAATTCTCATTAAATTCATTTTGCTACTACTGAACTCCACTAATTATTCTTAAACGTTTCCATTCACCATATAGTTGCACAAATTGGAATTATGAAAATAAATTAGCTTAAGGTGAGCACAGGAATTTAAAAAAAAAATGTATGGAAATTGGTGTATTTCACAAAACTGCAACTCTTTTTTTCGCACCACACAAGTCATGAGATCAACAACCTGATGTTACTTCTGGCAGAAACAACAAAGAAGACAAACAGGAAGTGGTAGGAGGATGATGGTGCAGTTTGTTTTTAATGTTTTTTTGTGTGAACAAACTTGTGATTTTTGTTATAATCTTGGATCGTTTTGATTATTTCATTCTAGTTTGATTATTCTGAGTTCCTTGGTGTCTTTCTTTGGTTAGATCAGCCTTGGTTCTGTTTTACTTTAGTTCAGTCATTCTTAGTTTTTCTAAATCTGTTTATTTCTTGTTTCTAGTTATTACTTGTCACTGTAGTTTATGTTTCTTACGTTTAATTATTCTTTCGTGTTTGATTTATTTTCTCGCCCCTGTGCCACTCTCTCTCTCTCCCCTCACACTTTCAACCCGTTTCTAATCAACCATCTGTTTGTTTCTTCTTTGTCTATCAATAAAACTCATTCTCAGTTCCTCCTTGCTGGTTCTTTTTGTCAACTCCTGTTATTTCCCTGCCGTCATTTTCCCCTGGATTCCTGTTTTTGGTTTGACTTTGGCTCCCTGTGCTCCCCGTGATGTTTGTAAGTCTTCAGTTTTATTAAAGAACATTCATTATGACCCATTCATGCTCCCATCTCCGTCCTGCATTTTGGCTCCACCTACAAACACTTCATCACTATTTTAACTGCATTTCTTATGTAGTGGAAACACAACAACTGTGAAATGGTGGAATATCGACAAAGTAATGGAAACGTAATTACTGCCATCCAATCAGAGAACATAGAAACAGAGGATAGTGTATAAAATCTGGATTATGTGACTGGAAATTTTGATGTCTCCATAAGGTTCTCTATTTCCCAACAGACAGGCCAGAGATCCATGAACAATTTGCTCCATCCTGCAGGTCTCCTTGTCCCTCCCGGTTCCATAAATCTCAGATCCCCTTGGGGAAGACCGGTCAGACGGGAGTAAAATAAAGCTGTCTGAAAAGTCGACTGCTTCAAGTTACATTCGCTGGACAAATCTTAAATCAAGGCTGAAGCTCTGTAGCACTGCAGAGTTTTCCTTTGGCCAGGAGACGGTTGGTCGGTTGGTTGAGGCTGATGAAGCTGGTGGTCCTCTGATCGGAAAGTCGGTTTACTGGCCTGTTAAAGGCAAATAAAGCGTTTCTCTTTGGAGGCATATATTTAATGGCTCTTGTGTTACTCCAGTTAATGTCCCAGCACAGCAGGAGGTCGGTGAACTTCCTCATCATGTTGTTGGATGAACTCAATAACCTTCTCAGCGGTGGACTCACCATGAAATAGGCAACCTTTTATTGGAGAACGTAGGTGTAGGTGGGATAGAAATATCTTCTTTAGCTTGAGGTTTTTCCTCATTGAACAGGTTAGGTTAAGTATATGGTCTATACAAAACATGTTTATTACACGTTTTGCACATATTCGTTCTTAGATAATAAGATTTTATTCTGCTCAGCTGTGGCTCTATTCTGCACCTTTCAGAATGAGCCGTTTTAGGGCGCCGTCTCTTTAAAGCTGCTCCAGGCCACGCCCCCAACTCAACTAGATGTTACTGTAAAACAGCTGTGCAGAGGAACATGTTTCCTTCTGTCCTCAATTTCTGATTATACAACATTTAAAAATAACCTTTAAAAAAATCTAAAATAGATTATGAAATAATATTAAAATAATGGAATGGATGAATTTATACGCGAAGTGAAGATTGTTACCGTTTGTTTTTATCTTTGAAATTGTTTAAATGTTTTTATTTTGTGTGTTTTAAGGTTTTGAAATTTTTGTTAAATGTTGTTGAGACGATCAATTTGAATTTTGTAGTTTGATTTTGTTTGTTTTGTTAAGGTATTTATCTTTTTTTGTAATGTTCGTAAAATAATGATTTTATTGTAATGTTTGTGGTTTGTAGCCCAGGAAGTATCTGTCTTTATGATAGAGACTAATGGGGATCCTTAAATAAACACATTTTTACCTGAAAATGGCTACAAACAGATGCGCAATTATACAACTGTACATCATTGAAAAGCAGAAGTGGAGCCTCCTGCAAAACCAACAGCGATGCAGCAGGTGGTTTCTGGATGGAAAGTCAATAAGACACCTGTCTTTTTCCATTGTACAGCGCTTACAGAGGTAAAACCAGCTGACCAAATATGCTTGAGCTTCAGTTGGGTTGCTAGGTAACGGGATGAGGTTGCTAGGTAACGGGCAGCGCCTGCTGATTTGTGACTTTATATTCTGGAGATTTTTGAAGCGGCTCATTTTCCAGGCACCAAAAAATTATTAGTAGTTTCAGAAGCAGTAAAAACCCAAACGGAAGAATAAAAATGTGCAAAATGGGGATTTTGCACATTTTACTAGCTTCGTATATTGTGGTATTTATCGGCCATTTTGAGAAATGTCTGAAATTGACAAGGGAAAGAAGCTTCGGTTCTACTTTCAGGCAGATGAGGTAAACAACATGTGTTTTGTCAGTTAGAAATGAATGAAACCGAAGAAGCCGGGACAAATCGAGCGGAGGAATGACGTCCCTCAGGGCGGGTGGATGCGGCAGAGCACCAACTGCCGCCGCAGGTGTATATCTTCCTGGCTTTGTGAAACGGTTCGATAGTGACTAATGGATTGACCCAGGTGCTGAGGGCGGATCGGTTTGCAGGGTCAGGGCAGCGGGGGAGCATGGCTAACATGACCCTGACCTGACGGGGGGATATGCCGCCTTTCCCATCATAACCATCTCATTTCAGAGGTCTTTTCATGGTTCAGGTACAAGCAACCTTGTCTTTTTTTTACGACATCTTTAAATGCAATAAAACCTCACAGATGATGTCTCAGTTAGCACTCAGTGCAACTTTTTGTTTTTATTTAAGCATCAAAACCCCAAGTCTACACATAAAACAACAAAGGCAAAAAAAAAAACAAGTCATGTGGATATTTTCCCAAAACTCTTGGAGGATCATGAAGGTTGGTGGAAACTTGCAGGATTAACGGTAGAAAGGCCATTGCCGTTTCATGGTCCTTTAGATTTTTGCATAATGTTTGCTTTTTGAGGTCTCTCAGCCTACTTCATGCTGTCAGACAGGTTCTATTTAAGAGATTTTTTGATTCTGCAGATCTCGTAATCATGCGAGGAAAGGCGAATCAAAATGGACCACTGCGAAAATAAGGAAGATCGCAGATGTTAGCTTCTGCAGTAGATGGTTTCCTCTGTGCATATTAATGCATACTGACGTATATTCAGTTTTTGATCTATATTAAAATAGGCAGTTATAAACATTTTTCAAGGATTTTAAAGTGTAAAGCAGGGGTGGCCAAGTCCAGTCCTCGAGAGCCACCATCCTGCAAGTTTCAGATGCATCCCTGCTTCAACACACCTGAATCAAATGACTGGCTCGTTATCAGGCCTCTGTAGAGCTGATCCCGGTCTGTTGGAGTAAGGATACTTCTAAAACTTGCAGGATGGTGGCTCTCGAGGACTGGACTTGGCCACCCCTGGTGTAAAGCAAAACCGCGTCAAATGTAAAAAAAATTCCAACAAAGTGGGCATAAAAATAATGAAAACAAACAAGCACTAAAGTTATTTTACTTATTCGACACATTTTTTATCTACCTGTGATGTTGTGATTGTTTTGAATAACTTTGATCAGCTCAGGTTGTTGTAATAAACTTGATATTTACACAATTGTAACTTTATTTTCCCTCAGATCTTAGTTTTTAATCAAAAACTGAATGATTTCAAGTTTTAAGTTTATGAAAGTAATTTCTACCGTCTGAAGTGATAAAGCTCCCATCGCTCCCAGTCAGCCTCTCCCATCGGCTCATTATAGCCCGGTTCTTCACACCTTCCCCCATGTTGGGCCCAGCTGTGAACCCGGTCTGCCCGGGCCGGCTCAAAGTGTCAGGAAAGGCTGCCGGTTCCACAGGCGTGGCAACGGGCCGCGGCCTCTGATCTGGGCTGGAGAAAGCTGTAAATCACAGCGTGAAGGTGGCGCTCCAAAGTGCTCATTAAGGCAGCCGGTAATAAACGTGGTGAGAACGAACGGCTCGCCCTGCCTGTCAAACCCGACGGGGTAATGAGCCGAGGTGACCAGAGAACCCAAACACCGTACTCAGGTAAAAGCAGAACGACTTCAACATATTTTAATCAAGGAATACGTAGTCGGCCAAGAAATTACTCAAGTAAGAGTAAAAAAATATTTGGTAAAAAGTCCACAAAAGTACTGAGTAACTGACCAAATTATCAGTCATTTATTATTTAAAAATTACATCTTCAGATTGTAAAGTCTAGTGGAAATTTTGGTATCCAAGGATGAAAATGACAATAATTCATGTAAGTAACAAAAAATAAAATCAGGCAAAAGTAAATGTTTCCAAATCAGTTTCTTTCAATAAAAAACTAATGAAACTTTAACAAAAACTGCAGGTGTGTGTCTGAGTCTGGTGAATTTCGGGTTAAAACATGTTTGTTTTTCATTCAGTGGGTAGAAAATCCAGAAATTTTCCTCAAGTTGGAGTAGAAATACTTCATAAATAAAACTACTCGGGTAAAAGTAAAAAGTACAGCTAGCTATTTAAAAAAAGAAAAAAAGTACATTTCTGAGTTTGGAAAGTCAAAAGTTTGCTTTTGACTTTCCAAAGAGATTAATATCAGAAATTTTCTAGAAAAAATGGAACATTTCAGAGTTTGACAGTTGAAAAATTTCAACTTGTTCTTCATTCAGTGAAGTTACTGACAGTGGGTAGAAAATCCAGAAATTTTACTCAAATAAGAGCAGAGATACTTCATAATACAATTACTAAAGTACCTTTTACTATGTTGTACTAAAAAGTACAGCGTAGTAAACATACTCCCAAAGGTCCTTTTTCTCCCCAAAAGTTACTCAAGTAAATGTAACTAGTTACTACCCCCCTCTGGTAGAGAGGCGTGTCAGCAGGTGTGTTTTGAGTCAATAATTCTTTAATGATGATGAAAAAGTTCAAGTTCCACCAGCAGATTATTTCACGTATAAAAAGGGGGGAAAAAAAGTTTTTAGTTAGTTTGTTTTATTGCAAGTGCACTAATATATTTGCACGATAAACCCTAATACTTGGTAAGATGTTTTTGGTGTTTTTTTTGTTGTTTTTTTGCAGTGAACCACCCCATCAAATGCTTCTTGTTTTAGAAACATTTCTCTGCTGAATTTAAATAGATGGAGGGAAACGGAGAGCAGAGTGAAGGAGCAGACTGGACTGGATTAGCAGAGGGCCTGTTTTTCCTCTCCATGTCCAGGCACCCCTGGACCGGGATGGATAGATAGTGACGGCCTGCCAGTTGGTTTTCATTACATTAGCCCTCCTGTTCTTCCTCCCCCTCTCCTGAACACACGTCCCCTTCTCAAGGAAAGGTACAAAATTGTTCCTGAAAGTGAAAGAAATTGCCAGAGGCAACTTTTTCCAATGTATTTTTCTAATATCCTCCTCAGACTTGCAGTCTCCCTGTTCTCTTTCATGTAAAGCCCTGTCATGTACCCCATGGGGGCGAGACAGGAATGCAGCTTCAATATAAGATCTGCACCTTTGCGTTCTGCGTGATGCATGCCTCTGTGAGTCCACTCGGGTTTGTTTACCGGCGCAACGCTGAACAGCAATGAAATAAGGCACAGATGTGCAGACCTTCGGTTGGAGGCCCGCTCGGAAAGTCGGACATTTCGACTTTCTCGCCCTCCTCCGGGTTTGTTATCTCTCCAACTTGCTGCGCCGGCATCCGATAACCACAACCAGAACCGTCCCCCTCCCCCGTCATGGTTCTGCTCAGCCCGTTCGGCTCGAGTCACGCCATGCTGAACCTACGGGAGCGCCGCGCTTCAAAGGCACTTCAGAGCCTCAGCAGGCTGATCCTCACTCGATAAGACAACTGCTGTCTGTTTTTTGTGAAGCGGTGCCCTTTAACCTCCACAGCTTCGGCACTGACAACAATTTATATTACTCTGAAATCCCTCCCCACCTCCTGCTTTAAATCATGGCAGGAGAAAACGCGCAGCGTAATGCGACGGCCATAAAGGCATCGACCGAACGAAGCCGCAAGAAGCCAAACTGCTGCTCCTCATTTCTGACGGCGCCGGTCCAAGTTCGGGCTGAAATATTCCCGGCTCTCCGAGTCATACTGTCAATAAAACGTTTTTCCCATCGGGATAGACTCACATCTGTTTCGTTTCTGCAAAAGAAAAACCCAACAATGTGCATTGATCAGTCGGTCTTTTGATGTTTAGGGTTTTCACACCTTACAGTGAAGTAGATTTGGGTCGATTGGGAACCAAAACAGCAACATTTGTTACATTTTCAGCTGCTGCGTTTCAGTTTCTCACTGCCCTGCGAAAAAATAAACCCAACACTTTGAAAAGCCTGTTCCCCTCCTCGTCTGTGGGGGCGCTGCACCAAGAATCACTGAAGGAAACGACAGAAAACCTCTGAAGAAGAAACCAAGCGCAACTTCTTTCTTTATGAAATGTAAATAAAAATGGAGAAGCGTCAGATTTTAGCAGTTGTAGGATTTCTCTTATCTTTTGCTAAATAAATTTCATATGTTAATTTTGGTTGTTTTTACCCAGAATGACCTGCACTGTGTCTACTTCCTGATTTTGGAGTGGTCTCTGGTCTGCTAGGCATTCACATATGGATTCAAACTGCATCACAGTTCACTTCAACCGAACCAAGACCGAGGTTTGTAGGCAAACCAAAGCTGTTTTCTTAGTCCACATTAGAACTCAATTCCATATTCTCACCTCCCCAAACGAACCATAGCTCATAAAAATGGACTAAACAGGACTGGTGTAAATATTCCTAATTTAAAGCGGACCTATTATGAAATGCGTCAGAGTATTTTACAGGGGATTTATTACTCAGAATTCACTTTCTGCATGTCTTTGTACTTCCATTTGAGCCTTCACTGCTTCCAAAAACAGCACAAGCACCTCAAAAGAAAGAAAAAAACTCCACCAAGCCGTTTTTTTTGGCAATAAGTAAATGTTTTTTATATATGGCCTGTTTCAAAAACCTCCTGCCCTGTTGCCTAGCTACTCAAGTTGATGTCAGCAAGTTTTACCACTGTATGCTCTGTACAATGGCTGCTAGAAAAGTCGAGCATTTTGTTGTTGGCTGGCTTACCATCCAGAAACCACTTCTTGCATCCTTGTTGGTTGTGCAGAAGGCTCCAGTTCTGCTTTTCAAAGATGTGTAGTTGTATAATTGCACATCAGTTTGCAGCTATTGTAACCCAGGTTAAAATAGCCTCTTCATAAAAACAATAGTAAATTAGATAAATAGGAAATAAATA
>NW_015112821.1:378559-388264 GCF_001443285.1 Poecilia latipinna
TCCAGTAGCCGAACCTAGCTCTGGTCTTATTACAAATTTATTAACTGTAAACACATAGCGAGTGTTACACTATTTTCACATGCGAGTGTAAATGTTGAGTTAGGAGACCCTACAACAGCTCAAAACAGGCAGAACTTAAGACTAAAATCTTATTATATGAGAATGATTCTGTGCAGAAAATGTTTTGAATAGGGCATAGGCCCATTGTAACCCTTTCAACGACGTCCCTTTGGTTTTCTAGGTCTTTGATTTGTGTTCAGATGATCCTGGTTAACTAAGAAACAACCAGAAGTTGTTTCCTTTCATGGGATTAAAAATTAAGTCCTTCCTTTAATCTGTATTTGTTTGTTAAAGCTTTGTCATTGCAGCTTAATGGAAATGAAAAGAGTTTATTCCCTGACTTTCACCATCAGGGGACAATATGGGAACCGTTTTCCAACCCAGCAGCCTGCAGATTTTCCAGATAGCCTATCTGCCTCTTGAACTCAGCCAGAAAGGGTTTTGCGAGGGGCCCAGACCCTTCAGCAGGCATCAGTCTGTTGATGCAAAGCGGAGTAATTACAATTCCTGCCCGGTTCGACTCCGCATCACAAGACCACTATGTACGTGCTGTACTCTTATCTCCTGCCGCAGCCCAGCCACAGATAGGGATAAAAAGCAACACAGCTACCGAGACGGGAGACAGGATCACTCCGACGACACGCAGAGGAGTAATCTTTGCTCTAATCACACCAATTAGTTCACTCAAAGAGAGGTGAGGTCAGGAGCATTAGCCTCGAGACATCATTTCTCCTTTAATCTCTGCCAGTTAGCCGCATTGGTAAAAAAACACAAACCCCAAGAGAAACCGTGATCATTCTTTAAATTATTCTTCAGCCGTTCATGTTTGTTGTCGTTTGTGTTTCCTTAAGTTCATTTTGGTGCTGCTGAACTGCATGAATGATTGGTAAACAAACTGGTAGCTCAAACTAGAATCATGAAAATAAATTAGCAGAATGGAAGCAGGTGAATCTTGAAAAAACACAATTAAAAGCCACTTCTTTTATAATATTGAAGCTACTCGCTGTCCAATTGGACCAGTGGCACCCAATGGTCCAAACTTAGCTTTATATTATTAAATATTTTATATTTAATCTCTTGTTTATTGATTTTTACAACCAATTACAAAAATACCAGTCATTTCTCTGAATCAGAGTCTCAGTAAAATAGCAAAAAAGCTAAATTCTGTGATCTGTGTTGATCCCAAAATAGCTTAATTTATCTATACCTCTGCTGTGACTGGTGCTCAAAATCACCGGATGCCTAACAAGTTTGAGAATTTTTAGTTTTTCTTTTTTTGTGGTCTGATTAAAAAAGAAAAAAGAGGAACAAACTCTTTCCAACAAATATTTTCCAACTTTGAGCGTTTTAGAGGTGTGCTATGCGTTCAACACCGAGTGCCAATTTTACAAAGGGCTTCAGAAAACTTCTTCAACAAAAAGTGATGGCAAATCCAACTGTGAAGAAAGCAAAGTTCAAGGAATGAGAAAATATTAAGGAATTATGACTAAAGCTGTTTGTACAGATGTAAATGCATGTCAAAAAATTCAACTTAAATGATTATATAGTTTCATTATGTACTGAAAAACATACTTGAAGACACTGATTTATACCATAAATTCAGTCTTGTTTCTTTATGGTTAAAGGAGCTTTACTGTTTGATTTAAAAGACTGTTCAATGCAAAAACACAAAATCCTACCAAATATTTTTGTTTAGTTTTTAGTCCAAATATCTTAGTTTACTAGAGGAGTAAATGCATAATCAAACTCTGATGCGTACCAAAAAGCGAACTCTAGTCTGCCTAAAAACCTCAGTCTCAGTTCAGTTGAAGTGAATTCTGGTGCAGTTTGGATGCGTATGTGAACACTAAGCGGACCAGAGAACACAATGAGAGCAGGAAGTGGACTGCAGCGCAGGGCATTCTGGGTAAATACAACAAAAACAAACGAAAGAGTCTTCAGAAAAACCACAACCGTTAAAATCTGTCGCCACTCCATTTTTATTTACATTTTGTGAAGAAGGTTGTCTTCAGTGTTGTCTTCAGAGGGTTTTGCCGTTTCCTTCAGTGGATCTTGATGCAGCGCCACCACAGGCGAGGTGGGGAACATGTTTTCCAATTAGTTTGGATTGTTTGACACAGTGCAGTGAGAAAGGGAACCGCAGCAGTGGAAAATGTAACTAAAGTTGCAATTTTGGTCTCGAATCGTACTGAATCTAGTGGACTATCAGGTGTGAAGATATCCTTAGACACGGCAGTAACTTGAAGCTGGGTCATACGGAAAGATCTGTGAATACTGAACTGCCAATAAGTGCCGAGGTCCATGTATGTCAGATTTTCACTCTGCGGAAGGACAATGTTTGTCATGAACTTTGGGACTTAATATCAGCCGTTTAATTTTCAGTTCTTTAGGTTTAAAATTCCTTTTTAGGGCAGATAAAAGATGCTGAAGGTAGTGAAAACTCAGGTGGGATCAAACGTTAGCCATTTCCCTGAATTGGGAGCCAACTTTATCTTGGTAACTCCATGTGACATTGTAATCTGTTTTCAGTGACAGCGCAGAGCTGTGACCCCTGACAGCATGTTTAGTCTGTCAATAGGACCTTCAAGTGGCTCCACACATGGTCAGTTAACACACATAATAAAATTCAGCTGCAGACTTGGTCCGAGCCAAAGCGTTTACGCTCATCTTTGATGCGAGGAAGACGAAGTGGCAAATGCACGTCTGTCTTTGAGAGTCACTCAAGCGAGCGTTGAGCCCCCGGCTCCAGCAGGTTGCGTTTGAGAGAGAGGGAGCCGGCGGAGCTGCATGACCGTTCCGTGGTGTGAGAGCGAGGAGCTGGAATCATCCGAACCCCCTGCTGTAGCTCCAACATCTGCCCGCCCGCCGCAGCCAATCAGACGGGCAGAGCTGGGAGCCGCGACGAATGTGTCTGTTCGGCGATCTTTTCAAGACGTCCTGGTGGAGGCCTGGAGACAAAAGCCCACCCCCGCCTAGAGAAACCGCCCACTGCATCCACCCTTCCTCAGCCCTCTGCTTTGATATCTTAGACCCCCGCATGGAGGAGTAGCTTTCCCTGCTCACGCGCTCACACTCACACACACACACACACCATCTCCATTTCAAATGATAGAGTCGGTGGTGGGATGCAGCAAAATACTTCTTTACTGTATTTAAGTACATTTTCATATGTCTGTATTTTACTTAAGGTGACCTAAGCTTCCTGGAACAGGTTAGGATGAGTCTATGGCCTAAACAAAACATGTTCATTACACCTTTAGCACAAAATTATTCTTAAATATAGAGATTATAGTCTGCTCACTTCGTCCTGTTTTGAGCCGTTTTAGGTCCTGCTGCTGGCCATGCCCCTCAACTCAACGTTTACACTCACACGTGAAAATGGCTCCAAGCAGATGCATAATTACACAACCATACATCTTTGAAAAGCATTAGTAGAGCCTTCTGCACAACCAACAAGAATACAACAAGTGGTTTCTGGAAGGTAACTCAGCAACAAAACACTTGTGGCTTCCAGCAGCCATTGTACAGCTGGTAAAACCAGCTCTCCAAACGTACTGGAGCTTTGCTTGCGTTGCTAAGTGACGGAGTGGGTTCAGCTGAGGTTGCTAGGTAACGGGCAGTGGCTGCTGAATTGTGAATTTACGTTCTGAAAGTTTTTGAAACGGCTCATTTTCCAGACACCAAAAAACATCAACTTAGTGCCAAAAATCAGTTCTGTTTTTTTTAAGCATTTGAGCTTTTCCTAGAGGAAGTAGAAACCCAAATGGAAGTAAAAAACAACGTACCAAATGTGAATTTTGCGTCCACTTAAAGTGGATTTAATTGTGTGTACGTTTGACTTCTACATTCACGCGACGTTGCGGTTTTTTTTTTCCGTTTATTAGTTTAAAGTAATCAATGAGTTATTCAAGATAACCGGTTCAAAAAGCAACTCCAAGTGTAAACAGTTCCCATATTATAAACAATAAAAACAGGAATTATCTGCAGCATTGCTAACTAAAATGGCACACTTTTGATCTACATAAACATACATACAGTAAGAACACTTTTGCTTTTTTACTCAAGTAAAAATGTTAATGTGGTATTTTACTCTCACTAAAGAACATTTTTGTCTGTTTATTTGTACTTTTACTCGAGTCTGAGTGCTTTCCAATGCGGGCTCCAGAATTATGGAGGTAAACGGCACATCTGGTCTTCGACAGGTCGTTTTTAACTGGATAAACTGGGACGAGCTCAGAGATAGACAGTTTGGATGCTGGGCTATCTTGTTCCTCATCTGTTATCTAGACATTCCCGCTGTAAGCCGAGATAAACTCTGGCAGCCGGAGGATACACAGGCGTCCCGATAGCAGATAGCCAAAGCAACGGCTGTTTTCCAGTGCCAGATAAGGACACCGTAGACATGTAACGCCATAAATCACTGCCAGTAAAGTTATGAGTCGTGGAGAACAGTTTCTCAGACCGGAGCAGATCGGCTTCCAGATGGCCGGCCCATCTGAACAGGTTCTCTTTCAACATCTGGCTGGAGTTCAGAAGGTAATTATGGGATAGAGTAATAGAGACACAGACAGTCGGGGCACCGGTGCCCACGGAGGGATGACATCCCCTCGGCCCAGATAACAGGCCGTGACCGGCTAGAATTACAACGTGCTGAAATCTGTCCACAGGTTCATTTCAGTCACTGATTCACCTCAGGATATTCGACGTCCATCGAGACAAACAGAAATATATAAATTAACAACTCAAGATGATTTAGAATGTCGCAAGTTTTCAGGAGTGACGGTTGGTTGGCCTGTTGAAGCAGTACTTTGTTTTTATTTCATGTTACAATCTCAAACTTTAATGTGACTCATTGGGATTTTAGACAACAAACACAAACTGGTGCAAATTACAAGGCTTTACTCTATTACCTCTAAATAAAATACTGTGTAATCCAATGTTGTTCTTCTACTGTAGATGGAAGTACATTTACACATTTTTGTAGTTCCATTTGTGTTTCTACTGCTTCTAAAATGCTTAAAAGAAAACACCCAGACTTTTTTCAATAAGTTAATGTTTTTTTGATGTCTAGAAAATGAGCCATTTCAAAAACCTGTGGAATGTAACATCACAAATCAGCAGGCCCAGCCGGTTACCTAGCGACCCAATGAAGCCCAGCCGGTTACCTAGCGACCCAATGAAGCCCAGCCGGTTACCTAGCGACCCAATGAAGCCCAGCCGGTTACCTAGCGACCCAGTGAAGCCCAGCTGGTTACCTAGCGACCCAGTAAAGCCCAGCCGGTTACCTAGCGACCCCAGCTGAGTTCTAGGTCAGCTTGTTTTCCCGTTGCATGAACTGTACAACTCAGCAACAAGTGTTTTGTTGCTGACTTACCATCCAGAAACCACTTGTTGCATTCCCCAGTGGAGCTCTACCTGTCACCTAGCAACGAAAACTGGGCTCTAGCATGTTTGGTCAGCTGGTTTTACCTCTGTATGTGCTGTGTAATGGCTGCTGTAATGTTGTTGACTCAATAAGCTCATTGAAATCTTATTATCCAAGAACAATTTTGTGAAAAAATGTAGCAAACACTAAATTTCAACAATTTTAAAGATAAATGAAAACCAAACAATCTTCATTTTGAGTAGAAATTCATCCATGTCTTCAATTCAATATTATTTGATAATAGATTTTTAAGGTTCTTTTCAAAAACAGAAATAAATGTAATAACAGAAGGCAACTGTGAAAACAACTATTCACCGTTGATTTTTGAGAGTTTGAGGTAAAATAAAAGTAACAATAGATGCTCGTCTGCCAACGCTGAGTTGGGGGCGTGGTCAGCAGGAGCTTATTGGGGTTTAAAGAGACAATACGCCCTAAACCAGCTCATTCTGAAAGGACAACTGACCAGACTAAAAGCTCATTATCTAAGAATGATTTTGTTCAAAAAGTGTAATAAACCAATAGACCTTTCCCAACCTGTTCAAGGAAACATTTAAGGAATTGTTGATGTAGAAGAAGCTCCTAGATCTTGTTGAAAAGTCATCTTATTTTAAGAGTACTAAGCTTTTTGACTAGACGCTAGACCAAAAATATTTGGTAAAATTTTGTGTTTTTGCACCAAAAATCCAAAGCAATCAGCACAACCCAGCATGTAAAACCTCTCCAGTCGTGTTTCTGGTCGACCTCTACCACATCCCGGTGGTCTCTGGTTTCAGAGCAGATGCGCTGCTCAGTTGGGGAGTCACCTGAGGAAGCCTCTGCCGCACCATGGAGCAGGTGGTTAATGGCTGCAAAATCAAGTTTGGTGAGGTCAGTGTTACTTCTTGAATTTGCACATCAGTGAGGCGTCTTCCTTTCATCCCTTCGCTGTCAGCTCTGATTCATCTAATTGGTTCTCCTGGTGAAGAAGCACTGACCCGCCGCCCAGCCCTGCTTCCTCCCGCCTGTGGCCCCCTCAGTGGCCCTTAGACCTCATGGCTCCGGCTCCATACCTGCACTAATTTTATGCGCTTCTGCACACTGAACTCTGCTTCACCCCTGGTAATGATCGGACTCGACAGGACCAGACTGAGCGGGTGAAATACGACACAATCTGATGCAAGCAGTGAAGTTTAAGGTCTGTTTATGAAACGGGATGTAAATGAGGTGTTTCTCTTTTCTTCACTTTCTTATGTATCCTTGTGTGGATTTTAAACACTGTGAGATACAAGTCCAAACTAGAAGTTAAGGTGATACTTTCTCTCTAAATTCACAAGTGCAGATTTGTTTGCCTCCCTTATAATCATCTGAACTGGTGGTGAGATAAATGTAGATCCTCATTTGCCACATTCCTAGTTTTTTTTTATTTTTATGTTTTAACTGTTGCTCCAACTGTAAGCCTGCACAAAATTATGCATTTCTTGTTGCCATTATGCTGCAAAATCTCTTCCTTATGTAGAGCAACACATATTTGCCAAGTTTAAATGGAATATTCTATTGTCTTTCCTATTTTTGAGGGAAAATGTGTCCTTTTTAAAAAAAAAATAATTCACCAATTAGTGTAAACACTACAGACTAACATAAAGCAAAAATGATCTACAAAATAAATAACCAGATAGTAGGAAATGCGTCATATCTACAGCCCAGGGAATCAGGAAGTCAAAAACACTTATAAACAACCAACACGTGTCGGTTACATTTATTATTTAGAAAATATTTACAGTCCAAAAAAATAGTAGTAATATTTTTATTTTTTGCATGTTTTTGTCAGGGGAAATCATGATCACTAACTTTGTTCTGCAGTTTATTGGAGGTTGATGGCATAAAAGACGAAAAATAAAATGCAAAACATGAAGTATAAAGTGCATTTCTCAATAAAAAAATCATTTTGGACTAAACATTATATATTTAGAGGGATAAATAAAAGTCTTTAGTCCTATCTACACACTTCTGCTAATGCGCTAATAGAAGAGCTAATTTTTTGTTTAGTGGTTTTGTAACTTTTAAAATGTTTAGCACACTTAGCTTAGCTGCTAAATTTACTTGTCTTTTTTTACTTTCACTTGAATAAAGTTTGACATCCTTGTTAAAGCTTTAGTTAGAGACTGAAGAATGGTTGATGTAGTTAGATGTTTATATTCATGCTCTTATTTTGGAGGGGGCAAAGACTGTTTATGCAGCAGTTGCATTTGCTCTCCAAATTAAAACACTTAATTATTATAAAGTCAAATTCAATTGGTGCTCCTTGGTTGTAGTCCTATAATTTGAATTGAAGTTAGCGCTTTAGCATTAGCTTCCTTTAAATACCATGGTGGTATAGCACATTAGCGTTAGCAGGGCTAATATTTATGATTAGTATTGTTATGTTGTAATTTATTTTGTAAAGTGTACTCATCTGATGCAGCCACCCTGTGCTTCACAGTTGGGATGATATTATTAAAGCTTCCTCCTTGTGTTAGTGGTAATTACAGCCAAAAAACAAATTCTTGTTGTTTCTTTGACGGCAGGATCTTTGTTCTGCAACATGTGATTGTATGAATCCAGGGGAATCTTGTTAAACAGTCTCAATGCTGCATTTCTCTGCTTTACTGCGGCACAAACTCAGCCTTCTGACCCACAAGGACGTAAATAATCCAAAATATGAGAACAGTAAAGTTTGAGAACTAGACAGGAAGCATGGTGGAGCTGAGAGGGAGTTTTGAAATGGAGTCAGCCGACAGGGTGAGAGCGAGGCTGGGGAGGGGGGCTGGACCGCCTGAGAAACAAAAACTGGCCCTCTGAAAGAGTTTCAGTCAGGAAGGCACAGTGGCTGCTGGGTAATTTATAGCACAGAAAGGCTTGTCGGGTGAAAAACATTATTTTAGCGGCCCCCACAACCTAATAGAAGCCAGATGTGGAGGACTTAACAAAGACCATTCCCCCTTCTCTTTCTCTGCCCGTCTTTTGCTCACCTACTTTTTTCTTCCTTCCTTCCTTTCCAGCTCTACTTCCCCCTCCGTCTCTCTCTCTCTTTCATTCCTAACTTTAGGCTTCTCCTGCATATTTTTCCTTGAGAGTGTGAGATGCATGGGGAATGTGCAGGTTTCTGAGCCTTTCTGAACAGATCCTCGGTTTATCCCGGCTCACTTTCACGTGGGCAAACCAGAGCTCTGTGGCTGCTGATGTCATTTTACATCAGCGTTGGAACGGCCTGGCAACACTTTACCCACTGCTGGAGGTATTTGTTTGAGCCGTTCAGTACAGATTCAGTGCTTTAAAGTGGTTCCTGCACCTTCGAATGCTATAAAGCTGTGATTACCTGGTCCGGAAGACAAACCGAGCCTTTTATAAATGGGACCTATTATGCGAAATTCACTTTTTTTTTTCCAAGTTTTTATTCTTCCATTTGGGTCTCAACTGCTTCTAAAAACAACCCGAGTGCTTAAAAAAAGTTAATGTCTTTTTGTGTCTGGAAGACGAGCCATTTCATTTGCTAAGAAATCAGCAGGCCCTGCCTGTTACCTAGCAACCCCAGCTAGTTACTTAGCAACTCCAGCAGAGTTCCACCCGTCACCTGGCAACCCAAGCAGAGTTCCAGGACGTTTGGTTAGCTGGTTTTACCACTGTATGAAGAAGTACTGATGGATTATTCCTAAAATTTACATCAACAAATTCTAAGTACATTTATTTCTATAGCTTAAAATATTATTGTTATAAGTATACCTAATTTCCGAGACAATGTTATAATTCTTTTAATGATTAACAACCGTCATGGAATGTAGTTCATAGATTATTATTCAGTAATAAATTGTGGACTGCTCTGTCAATGCACAATCAGCATGGGCTCTTCAGATTAAAAAAATAATCTGATGTTTTATGAGATTAACGAAAAGTGTGATTGCAGAACTCAATGTGTTCATGGAAAACATTAAAAGCGCTATCTTTCTTCACACAGTCACATACATTAAAATCTATCAAAATACGTTTAAATTGTTTCTTTACTTATTGTCATTCTCTTTAAATAATTATTTTTACAATTACAGTGACATACAAAAAGTAATAAAAATACCATCCTTGGTATTACTTCTTTTAGCACATGTGCAAATTAGCCGATGCTACGGGTCGTGAAATGAGAAACGTATTTGATGAATGGGGGGGGGGGGGGGGGGGCCCGGCGGAGGTTTTTTGGGTTTAAAGGGGCAAGA
>NW_015112821.1:391368-405753 GCF_001443285.1 Poecilia latipinna
GTGCGTGGGTGCGGGGTGAGGAAAAAAGAGGGGTATATGGGATGGGGGGGGGGGGGGAGCGTGGCCAGCAGCAGATTATTTGGATTTAAAGTGACAGAGACCCTAAAACAGCTCAAAATAAGCAGAACTGAGCAGACTAAAATCTCATTATCAAAGAGATTTTGTCCAAACATGTTCTGAATAGCCCACAGATCCATCCTAACATGTTCAAGGAAGGATAATAGGTCACCTTTAAAGCTGCAGAGCCATATGCAGCAGCCAAACACAGTTGGATGGGAAAGTGGGACAGATGTTTCAAGTCTGTTTGAGGACATTAATCACTAAAATGTGTTGAGCGAGAGCGCTGCCAGAGAGAAGGTTCTGCGGTCCTTCCAGCAGAACGGTTTCACTTCCAAAGTCAACACATTATGTAAATTGAATAAGATTATTTTCACTCTTCCCTCAACACTTACATCATCAGCTGGGAATAAAAGCTGGAGGTTGCAAGTCGCCCTGCAGCCTCAGAAGACCTTTGGCGGTGCGATGAAGGGCGTGGAGTCAGGACAGGTGTTCCTGAGAAGGTTTTTGCTCCATGGGAGCGACGTGATGAAAACTTTTATTGAAATTACAGCAGCATTTTAGATAGTCAAACTGCCAAGGCAAACTTCAGAGAATCCAACAAAGAAAAAGATAAGAAAAAGCAGCGATTTCCCCCCCTAGAAGCTTCTCATAAAAGATTGCTGGAGTAAATAAAGAAGAAATAAAAGGAAAAAAGAGAGACTATGAGGAGGGGAAACAGAACGGCTGCGTAGAGAGTCCAGACTTCAAAATAAGAGCATAAATATCAACTTCCAACTTTATAGTCGATAACCAAAACTTAAAGGATGTCAAACTTTATTCAAGTGAACAATACAAAACAGTCAAGTAAATTACAGCTACATAATTGATCAGGTAATGTTTGTGGTGGTGAGCTAAACGTGCTAAACATTTAGCAAAAGCTGGCTAAAGCGCTAAACTAAAACTCTGCTGTGCAATTAGCTCATTAGCGGAAGAGTACCCACCACACCAAGAAGGGTTTAAACTTCGGTACATAACTAATGAACAGTAAAGTTTGATGTCTTAAATATATAAATGCACTGTCCTTAGCATCTCTAATGAATGTGACTCCTTTAAGGTTTTTACTTTGTTTACCACTTCCAAAGTGATAAACGTAGCAAACGTAGCAGCAACGCTGCAACTGCATTGCTTTCACACAACAATTATTGCAGCTAAAGGCTAACTGTAGCTGATCAGATGAAACTGTGCCTGAGTGCCTGGTCTCATCTGTTAGTCCTCGCTTTCTGTGTGTGTGTGTGTGTGCGTGCGTGCGTGCGTGTGCGCGTGTGTGCGTGTGTGTGAGAAAGCAGCAGGGGCAGCAGCTCGGCGAATGACAGTGTGTCTGCGGCGGTCAGAAACTCAAACCCTCTGATCTCGACTCGGAGTCTCCTGCCTCCCAGCTGTCACCGAGCCTCTGGCATCCCACTCAGCCCCCAGCACCCTCCCGCCAGCTCCCTTTGAAGGCCGCTGCCCAGGAAATTGAAAGATGTTTTCAAACAAAGACAAGTGAGGAGAGAAGAGCAAAAATAAAAAAAGAGAGACCAGTTGAGCAGTTTGTGAAAAGAAGGCGATGGAGAGATTTAAAGTTACAAAAAGGGACAACTCTGCTTTTGCATTTGGTAGAGAGAAAAATAATTAATCCAAAAGTTACCAAGAATTTAGAAAAAAACTAATTAACCTTTTTACTCAGAAGAAGAAACATTTGCAACTGGAAGCTTTGACACCTGAAAACTAGTTAATTCATCATCATCTATTATGACCCGTTTCACATGTAGAGAAAAATTAAGTCTTCTTTTCTCATTAAAGCGTTTTTTACGTCCAAATCTGTACCATCAGTTTGGACAGAAAAAAGAGAATTCTGGTCTTAAAAACCTCGGTCTCAATTCGATTGAATTAACTCTATCATAAGTATACCAGAAAGCAGGAAGTGGACTACAACGCAGGGAATTCTGGGTAAATACAACCAAAACAAACATGCTAGCCTGTCGCTGGCTGGACAAATGGCTTCTTGTGTTTGCCAAAGATAAAAGAGAAATCCTACAACTGCTAAAATCTGACGTCGCTCCATTTGTGTTTACATTTTGCGAAGAAGGAAGACACGCTCAGTGTCTTCTTCAGAGGTTTTTCTGTTGCTTCCTTCAGTAGTTTTTGTTGCAGTGCCCCCGCAGGCAAGGAGAGGAACAGATTTATAAAGAGTTTGGTTTGTTTGACACAGAGAAGCGTGAAAGCAAATTGCAGCAGCAAAACATTCCACCTGTAGACGATCAGTGTGATATGATCTGTGATAAATTAGTAAAGAATCACTTTCTCAACAAAACTTCACTTTCTCAACAAATCCACATTCGAAGAGGCAGAAAATGTACATTTATTTCACTGAGATGCCCTTGTTTTGTACAGGTCTCCTTTTCTTTGTCTTTCTGGGAAATTTAAAAATAAAAACAATTTTGCACAAAGAAATTAAAAACAGGACTTGCAGGATTTAGGATTGCTGCATAGATCCATACAACTGCAGGGATAAAAACATAATCTGTACCTCAATATAAATGGTATTTACTTAAAATGACTCTTGCCTGTTATACAGACGGACATATTGTATACTATTCCCTTCTTATTTATGTTGTCCTTTTTCTGCTGTCATTTCTATAATAACTACCGGACTATCAGGTGTAAAAACTTTATTTTGCCTAAGCATTCTGTCTTCCTATAGTATGTAGCTGGACAGCAGTACAGAAATGTGCAGTTTTCAGTTTTTATCAACGTGGAAGCGAGTTAGAGATGCACTTAAGTGTGTCGTTAATGGAAAAAGATACATTCAGGGCTCAAAGACATGATTCTCTGAAGCATGCAGGAGAATCTCTGGTCCAGTCGAGCTCCTTTCACGCCACCGATACAATGCAGAAGTGTGCCAGAGCGCCGGGGTTTCCGTGGTTTACACTGCAATAACAGTTAGACGGGACGGGGGCCAGGCGCAGGGCAGATGGTTTTGGTTTGGCCCAACAGCCGCCAGGCCAGAGGACAGGCAAACAAACAGTGATGGACAGGTGGGCGTCTCGGAGGGCTGCTGCCAGGCAGACAATCAGCCAGAGAGCGGCAGCGGACGTTTCAAACTGGCACCTTGGCACCAAACGCCCGACTGACAGCGCAAAGCAAACAACAACATCGGCTCGCTTAGATGGAAACCAGAAGGAACACCAGTTGTTCCAGTGGACTAAGTAGAGAATCTGGTTGGTATTCATACACAGGGCCGGAGTTAGAAGGTTAAGGGCCCCTGGGCAGGAGCCAGTTCTAGTTAGCCAAGAATAAGTCTTATAAAAAGACGTTTTCTCATAATTTTAAGACATTGTGGTAAAACTGTGCCTTTCCTCTGCTAATATTATGACTACAATCTTGTAATTAAACAAAAATGTTCATAGCCTGGCACTGATTCTCTGTCGAAGAGACGACTGAAGTAAAAGCCACTTTTTAAAAAGATTTTCTCTCATTTGGAATTTCTTTTAAAAAAGAAAGCAAGAAAACAAGAGGAAAATTCATGATTCCGTAAGTGCCGATGTTTTGATACTGAGCATTAATGCTTTGAGATGACATTCTCCTAATTTAGGGAAGTTACAACAGTTTCTGTTTTAACACTTAAAACAGTTTAAACACATGGGAATTAATGAGTTTTAATTCACATTAAAACAGTGAATTCAATGAGAAGTTAAAGTAACATAACTATTAATTCAAATCTCTCAAACAACAGATACACAATTATACAACCATACATCTTTGAAAAGCAAACGTAGAGCCTCCTGCACAACCAACAGGAATGCAAGAAGTGGCTTCTGGATGGTAAGTCAACAAAAAAGAACACTTGTCTTTTCCAGCAGCCATTGTACAGTGCAAACAGCAGTGAAAAACAAGGTGACCAAAAGTTCTGGAACTCAGCTTTGGTTGCTAGGTAACGAGGCTCGGCTCTTCTGCGGTTGCTAGGTTACGGCACAGTTCCCGTTAAATCTGACTCAACATTTGGGAGGTTTTTGAAAGAGCTTACTTTCCAGATATCAAAAAACATTTGGTATCTGGAAATACACCAAATATTTTTTTTTAAATAAGTACTTAAAAAGATACCTATTTTTTAAGTATTTGGGTTGTTTTTGGAAAGCCAAATGGAAGGATAAAAACATGAAAAAAGTAGAATTTGACTATCAGGTCCCCACTGAGTGATTCTGTGATGTTCTTGTCAGTCAGGCTAATAAAGGCAGCCGTCCCTCTGCGCTCACAGATCACCTTCCTCAGTTACACTCAGGCACCAGCTGGGCCATTACGCAGCTAAATTTGAGTAAAAACATTAAAGCTGTGTAATTATGGACTAAAGCAGCTTAAGAAGCTGGAAGCTCGATTACGGCGAGTCTGCTTCCCCAACGCCTGAGTGCTGAGGTTTTATTTCTGTAACAACAGCCTGACATGTGATCGGTTTGAGGAACCGACGCTGTAAATTAATCCGCTGCTGTGCTAACAAGACGTCCTTGGATGATGTTATTCACGGTTCATGAATTTTCTTTATTTCAAGCAAAACACTTTGACTGTTTTTAGCTGTGTAGCAGGGTTGGGAAGTGTGGTGATGTTTTATAAGTGGTTTTCCAGGATGACATGAAGAAAGTGAAGAATGGAAAAGAAATGTGTCTCCAGGCTCTTATTATTTACATTAGTTCTATGTTATTATTTTTTATCTTTTTTTGCAGTGGCAGTCTAGCATGAGCTGTCCACCCTACCCACAACCAAAACAAACCCACTAGAGAACATAGAGATGAGCGGATGGACAGTTATTAGTAACTTTTTTTGGAAAAATTTAAGAATAAATGTCTTGGAAAAATTAATTCATTTTATACGTTTTAAATTCTCAACTTGTCAACGTGAAACGTAATTTCATACATTTTGATTCCAATCTTGCTATATTGCAAACCACTCCCATTTAGCTGCTTTTGTTAGATGCTATCTCTGTTTTAAACCACCAAAAAACACTGTAGAAAAAGCTGGGTCAGTTTACTCAGCCTTAAATCCAGCGAGATTGCTAGGCTAATGAACCGATGAAAACTCCTTTTACACATACAATAAAAGTTTTACAAACATCAAATTAAATTTTAAAGTATGTTTGATCAATTTAGAACTACTTAGTAAAAAAAAAAAAAAAAGTGCATTGTTTCAGCCACCCCTTCAGCCACTAGGCAGTGCCGCCCTGGGCTAGAGCCATGTCCCACATATCTAAAAACCACTTCTGCCTGCTTCTTTATCATTTCAACATCTCCTCCTTCACTTCCTACTCGAGAGCCATAACTTTTGAATGATTTAGCTGTGGTCTAAAAGTAGAGATGCATAGTTCTGCCGGTTGCCCTCGTTGAGGTGCCGCCCTGGGCAAGAGCCAATAACTAAAAGCCACCTCTGCCAGCTTTTCCACCATCTCCTCCTCCACTTTCTAATCAACGGCTGTAGGTTTTGTGACCTTCTTCTCCAGGTGCAGAGGTCAAAGGTGAGGGCTTTCCTGGTGCGGCAGGAGGAGGTCGGGACCTCGGCTCTGTGGTATTCTGGTGTCACTACGGCAATCACAATGGAGCACTGAGTTAGGACAGGTATCCCCCTGGGGCTGTAAATAGCACATATAGTCTCATACTGATCGGGGGGTTTGCCGATTGTCTGGTGTGGCTCAAAAACAGGAAATGAGTGTATAAGGGGAAACAAAAACAGCGAAATGGGAAAAGATAATTGAATTTTAGGAAGAAAGGAATGCCACTGACTGAGGGCTGGAATCTCATATCCAGCTTAAAGTCCTGCTAAACCACCTAAAGTCAGACGTTTACAGGGACATTTTTGTTTTCTAATTAGTTTCTCAAACCGTTTCAGAGCTCCTGCTCTGGGAATAAACAGAAAAACATGCAATAAAAAGCTAAAGGGATCCTCAGCGATGAGTCTTATCGCACCCACCCTTTGAAATCCGAGCTCAAAGGACAGACAGACAACTCCTCAGCTCTTCAACAAAGAGAACCAGCTCTTCTTGGCCCCTGCAGGCAGCGCATGGCGACACGATCCTGATGCCGAGCCAGCGGTGGAACAAACACCCCGACGGTCCAGACAGAGAGGAACACCAGGAGAAACCGAACCAAAGAGAAACTTTCAGTTTGAGCCAACAAAAAGTGTCAAGTTCCACTGCAACACGTTTAAAACACCTCAATTTGTTTTATACTATTAGTCATATTTGATGCACAGAATCAGTACATATAAATTAAGTTTTGCTTCAGATTCTTAATTGGATGTAGAGCTGGACTTTGACTAGGCCATATTAAAATATGAATGTGCATTAATCTCCAACCTAGTCTCAAAGCTTTTACAGGTTTTCACAGCATTTTTAACTCCACTCATCTTCTTTTCTCTGTCCATCTTCCCAGTTATTCCTGAAGACTATCCCCACATCCTGATGCTGCCACCACTGTGTTTCACATTGAGGATGTGTGATCCAGCTCATTTGGAGTGTTAGTTCTCCGTGTTCGCCATGACGTTTTTCTCTGGCAGCCCTAAAAAATTAAACTTTTTGTTTTCACAGGACTTCTCAGTGTATATCCAGCTATTAGTGAAGGTTTCAGAAGATTTTTAGAGGAAATTAATGAACAAACAGCATCATGAAGACCAGAGGAAACACCAGAAAGCAGATTTAAATGTGCAGATGAAGAGATGGAGAAGTTTAAAACAGAGACAGGTTGTAAACCTAAATAAAATGTGAAAGATCAGATGTGAGCAAAGCTACAGCTCCTCCAGACTAGAGGCAGCAGCAATTAGGAAACACCTGTTAGAACTGCAAGTCTGGAGAGATCTTCATCTGAACTACTTTTCAGAGAATGGTTGTAAACGGCACAATAAGGAGCATACTGATGATGTGCTGAGGGTCTGAAGTGTCAAAAAGAGCAGGAGCTTCTTAAAGAGAAAGTAAATTTTTTTAAGTCGTGTTTTACAACAACTGGAGGTAAAAATGATACTTGATTGTGCTATAGAATGGCACTTTGTGGTGCCCCTTTTAACTTTTGAGCTACACAAACCTTTGAATACACCTTTCCCACTGCCAAACATGGTGGTGGCAGCATTATACTGTCATGCTGGGGGCATATTTTACTTCAGACATGACATGGACTACAAAAAGAGGCTCGTAAGTCTTTTTTTTTCTGTTGATATTTTACATAAAAACCCAGTAAAATACATTTTTTTGCCAACTTAAAATGTAATTATGTCAAATTAAAACCAACTATTGCTAAGACTTGCTAATTTACACAGTTTATATGTTCTGAGTGACCCACAGAACAAAAGTACTTCATTTAAAATTAAATTGGCAAGAAAAAACTTGGAATTATTTGGAAGCAACTGGCTCACCCACCTTCATTTTTGCAGATTTAATTCCCCAAAAACAAAGCGATGAAACTATAATCTTTATATTGGCTTGATTTTTAATGCAAAAATCAGATTTTTGAGGGACATTTCTACATTTTCCCAGTGTTTTCCCTCCACCTTAGCTAAAGCTAACTGATCCGTCCTAACGATCCAAAACGGAGTCGGAAACCGGATCCAGTGGCTCTTTCTGCACTCTGTCAGGCGATCCAAGGAGGAACAACGGACTCAGGTGTGTACAAAATAAAGAAATGGGCAGCCACTTCCCATATCTTAAGGAGGGATGGGAGGGTGGGGGTCCTGCAGTTGCCCCCAGGGCAGGTCGAAGTCCCTGACCCCGTGACCTCATCCTGAAAGAAGGGAATTTTAGGGAGGGAGAGGGAAACATGTCTGAGCATAGAGAGGAGGAAAGGGAAACAAAGGCCAGACGCAAGCATGCTAGCTTACCAAGTATATTTAATATATTGTTATAATTCATAGAAAATAAAAATAAACCATTTGTTGAGCTACCTGGGCGATTTTTCTCTTATTTTTCTGCCAACATGATGGCATCCTGACCCGATAGCAGCAGATCAGACACTCCTCCCCTGGAGCCACTCCAGACGTTTGTTCATGTCTGTTGTTCTTCACGTTTCATCTTCACTCTGGATTAAAGAGCCCGGATGACCTCTCACCCCTCATGCATCAGTCTTCACTAACCATGTGTCCTCCAGATGTGGATGCATCTGACCCCGCCGCTGCAGCTAAAACCCAGACCGCTCAGCAGATGGCAGCACCCCAGGCTCACCCACAAACACCAAATTTTATTTAGATAAAAATAAAACTGCATTTTAAATAGCATTTTAAGCTTTTTGTTTTTGGTACTTTTTCCAAAGTTAAAGGGGGCCCATTATGCATAACTCACATTTTCCACGTTTTTATACTTCCATTTGGGTTCTAAAAACAACTCAAGAGCTCAAAAAACTAAGTTAATCTTTTTTGGTGTCCGGAAAATGAGCCATTTTATAAACCTTTGGAATATAACATCACAAATCAGCAGGCACTGCCCCTGACCTAGTAACCCCAGCAAAACACTCCCCGTTACCAGGCAACCCCAGCAGAGTTCTGCCCGTTACCAGGCAACCCCAGCAGAGTTCCGCCTGTTACCATCCTAGCACAGCAGAAGCTAAGATCTGCAGTCTTCCTGAAGGTTCAGCCAATCAGCACCAAGGTCAATAAATGGCGCTCATGGATTGGCTGTTTTGCAAATGGCAGATATTAGTGTGTCAGGTAACATTGTGCCTTACTTTGCTGGATTTGAAATAGTTAAAAGTCTGTCCTTCTGTTTTTTACGTCTGTAAACTACTTTGAGTTTCACCTGACTCCATAAGAAGTGATCCATCAACAAAGACTGATAGGTTATACTGCTTTTATTATCTGCAAATCTTAACTGAGCAGCGCGTTTTAACCAGAGACTCTAAGCAAATCTTTAAATGTTGTCTAAGTCTTTAGGCTGGTAGTGACAGCAGAAACTAAAATATAACCTTTCAAACAGCATCCAAGTCCCAAAATGTGGCTTTGAAGCAGCTGACAGAGAGAAGTTACAGCCCTTCAACAGTTTTCTCTGTGAAGCCTTGAAATGCAGGAGAAATGGATGAGTAAAGGAAGCAAAGAGGCACACTGTGATAATGAAAACCATCCAGAGCGACGCTTGGAAGAACGCAGCTCTTTCCAGAGGCCTTGTCCCTCTTTAGCTCCTGCAGAATGATGGAGAGGGATTTCCGGGTCATGGGAGTAAAGGAAGCAAAAATCCCAGGAAGATAAATCACTGCTCATTGGTACATTCAGCAGAATATGCAAACTCCATCCTTGTTATGGGATGTAGCAAAGAAACTAATTGATATACAGCAGTGGTTACCATAAGGAGTTAAAGAGAGCAAAAGCAAACAACCCGCGTCCAGCAGGAACCTGCGGGTATTCCCAGGCCAGACTAGACACAAAGACCCTCCACTGAGTGCTGGGTCTTCCCTGGGATCTCCTCCCAGTGGGACATGCCCACAAAACCTCCAAAAGGAGACACCCAGCTGCCTGAACCACCTCAACCGACAGCAGATAAACAGCCGCTCCACTCATCTCTAATACGCAGTTCACAGGGCGAGATACTTATGCCAATTTCTGGCCTGATTTGCCTGAAAAGGAATATTCACAAAACATTTAAGATAATCGCCAATCTAACCAGGAGCAAATGTCCTTGTAAATTCAATACAAGATCAGATCATATTAAAGGTCACGATAATCAAGCTAGAAAAAAACTGAACAAGTTTGGCTTTATTGAAAAGGTTGCCAGGAGAAATTGTTGTCTCTACAGAAAATACCACAGAATGGCTTAGGTTTGCAACGTTGTGTCTGAATGGACCACAGGACTTCAGCAACAATGTCCTTTAGACAGATGAGACGGTCATGATGCGCAGCACAATGTTTGGAGAAAACCAGAGCAAATTGAACTTAGTTTATTTATATAGTGCCAAGTTACAACAAATGTCATCAGAAGGCACTTTTCAAGACAACCAGACCCAGATTTCATGTTTATAAAAGTTTCAGTCCAATACAACCCAATTACATTCACAGATGCAAGCTCTTTTATAGGAATTTCTGTTTGTTTTAGTAATGCGCTCCAGTCAAATGCAGTTTGTAATGCTAACTGGTAACAAGTAACTTCTAGTACAAAGTTTAAGTCTGTATTGCAACCAGGGGACTTGGGCACCTAGAAGTCACAAAGTGGACCACCATCTCTACTGTAAACCGATTGACCCAAACTGGGTCATTCATGCACTAAGGCAAGAAGAGTTGGGGAAAATTAATTCACAACAAAGTGAGAGAAGGTTAAAGTCAACCTGACAATGGAGTACACCAGAATGTACTCCATTACATTCAGGAGTAATGTTCTTTAGATAGACCAAAGTGGACCATGGTGCACAGTGCACGTGGTCATACCAACTATCAATAGTGGTGGTGGAGGATTGATGATGTGCGCTTGTTTTGCAGGCTCCTTAGGCCCTTTAACCGTTTTTTCCCCAGTTAGCTCCAGCCAGATTTGATCTTTCCCATGTGTTAGAACAACCTCACTGGTGGTACAATAGGCTGGTGTACACAAACAGTTTGATTAGCAGTAGATTGCATTCGTTGATTGGCCCATCGATTTACGTCACTGAGTAAAGACAGTACTAGCAAAACTCCTAGAAGAACATCTCAACAACCACTTTCAATCTAAAAGAAGACCGTAGTAGTAGAGATAGCAAGTTGCTAAACAATTTATTCCATGGTCAAACCTTGAGGTCTAAACGTTTTAGCCCCCATGCTGACATAGAGCAATCCTCCCCCAGTCATTCCAGGGCATTAGTCAGCAACTGACCAATCAGCGTCGCAAGTACATGCCCCTTATCTCATACAATATTGACAGTATTTATCATGGCAAACACGCTGCGGTCAGAGAGATTTTTAGGGAAATAATAGATAATCTCAGTCGAAGTTATCAGTGGGGAATATGCAATCCCGACAGCCATTACCCAGAACATGTAGAGGGTGGAATACAATTTATTACATTTCCAAAACCAAAAAGGAGTCTGGAATAACACAAGAAATGGATCCTGGACCGCAGCCCACCTCATGTCCAGCTGAATGAAACTAATCGATGGGAACTACCACATGTTAGTCAGCAAGAAGGTAACTGGTAGTAAACATCCCATTTTTGTCATAACGACAAAATCAAGCTCTGTAGCGGTGAGTAAAGAAAACTATACTGAGGTATCCCCTTTGTCATGAATGCTGCACAATGTAATATATTATCTGAAAGTAATCTGGCTAACAGCTTAAGAGCTCCGTGCTAACGGATCACTCAAAAAAATGTCTCGGATAACGCATTGAGTTCCGTTACCTCTGCCATAATAACAGTTTGTCTTCGTTTGCTCTACTTCTGCAAGTGGGCGGGGCCAGCATCATGTCAATTGTGGCATGAAGACCGCATACAGCATCAACTGGACCAGGCAACCCACAACCAACAAATATGCCAAGAGATTTCTAAGAAACTGGTGGCCCAAAATGACATCATCAGAGCCCATATTCACACCCACATAGTGAGGAACACAATACCAATGGAGACTCACCCAACATGGCTGGTACTGAACAAGACAGGAACCAACTAGAGTGAAACTTGACAATACAGAACCATAAATTCATCTGAAAGTATTTTATATTTAAACAGCTGAAGCTCAAAGTAGGTCATGTGTGGAAGACCAAAAGTTTTCCACACAGATGTCAGGGAGTGATAAAGTCATCCTAAAGTTACTATTTTAAGTTATTGCTAATGAAAGTGGTTCTAAGAGCTGCGAAGTCATATCATGTAGTTAGCACGCACAGCTTTTTCCCTTTGGCTTCATCTTTGTTTAATAAACAATGACAGTGCAGTCTGTTTTGTGTTTTTGTACACTCAAGCCTTAAATAAATTGTTTAAATTTTACAACCTGGTAAAGACCAGATCATGATATGTAACCACTTTATATTTAAAGAGGACATACTTTATTTTTCACCTAACGTTTACTTCTCACACTTTTTCACACTTGTCATTCTTAAACTGCAGGAAATGCAAATTCTTTCTTGAATTAAACGGATTATGCAAAATTCACATTTGGGACATTTTCGTACGTCCATTTGGGTTTTCCTCTACTTCTAAAAACAGCCCCGGTGCTTAAAAAAATGAATGGAAAAAGTTTCATTGGCAATTAATGTTTTATGGTGTCTGGAAAATGAGGCGCTGCAAAAAACCTCCTGAATGTGACGTCACAAATAAGAAGGTCACCTAGCAACCCCAGCCTGTTACCTAGCAACCCCAGCAAAGCCCAGTCCATCACCTAGCAACCCAAGCTCAGCGTCAGCATGTTTGGTTAGATGGTTTTACTGCTGTACAGTGCCTGTTGAAAAAGACAAATATTGTCCACTTGCTGTCTTCTTGTTAGTTGTGCAGGAGGCTCTACTTCTGCTTTTCAAGAATGTGCTGTTGCATAATTGCGCTTCTGTTTGCAGCCATCTTCATAAGCTCAAAATAGGCAGAAGTGATCAGACTAAAATCTCATTTCCTAAGAATGATTTCATGCAGAAAAAAATTAATGAATGTGTTTTGTTTAGTCCATAGACCCATCCTAACCTGCTCAGGGAAGCATAATGGGTTGGTCACCTTTAGCACATCTTTCCTACACCTTCTTTCTCTCTAGGCTCTTTCTCTTGATCCTGAGCTCCTTCGCCTCTACTTTGGCTCCAGCATCCTCCTCAGAGCCAAAAATCTCTGAGAGCAGAGGGAGAAACCTCTCCTCGTGAAGGGGGCAAAAATGCTGAGAACAAGTCGGTCTGAGAAAGGAGGCCATTGTAGGGGGCTGGCCTGGGGACAAGTCACCCATTCAGATGCGGTCAGCCATGTACAATGGCTAAACTAACATCACTGACATTTGGAGTTGCCTGAGCTTTAGACTGAGAGGAAAGGGGAGGAGTACATGGGGGGGAGGCTGGTGAGAGCAGCCGTGTTGGAAACGGCCCTTCAGAGGCACCAGCCATTGATCAAAAATTCATGTTGGTGGCTGGGATCAGACCAGCGTGCCCTCTGTTGGCTTTCATGTGCTGGAGAGGCAGGAGGAAGGAAGAACATCTGAGATATCGGCGCTTTTTAAAACCCAGTCCCGTCGGACCTGACCGGGCCAGCGCCACCAGGCCACCCAGGGCCACACGGGGTCACCTGGGGCCAAACGGGTGATAAAGAACAGGCAGAAGCTTGATCAAAGCACTCTGATAGCACCACTGGCTACACTCTGTTGCTCACCATTAAGGGAAGCTGAGCTTTGATTAACAAACTTTTAAGTGGCATTAATGGCAGCAACTAATGAGTCAATCTGCCGCTCTTGACTGATGTGGATGAGGTCTGCATCGGTGACGGTACCAACCCACTAGGAGATTTTCCAAGGATTAAATTCCTTGCTAAATGGTTTAAATAGTACATGAGATCATAGTCCAAGAAGGAAGGAAGCAAAGGTAATTTCTTGAGTTTCCTAAGTAGGCAACTGGTTAAACATCAAACGTAAAACATCAAGCTTTGCTGGGTTCTATGAAATATTCTTATTTGAACTTAGATGGTTAAAATGAACTATACGTGAGTTTATTTAATTAGACTGAACAGGATTAAATTGGAATAATGAAACTGTCTTTGTTCTCATAATAGCTAGTTCTCACAGCAAGACTTTATGCCGATTTTTGTCCTGATTTCCCCCTTCCGAGAATCTAAACTGGACCTATCAAGCTAAATTCACATTTTGCACGTTTTGTACTTCCGTTTGGATCTCTACTGCTTTTAAAAACATTCCAAGTGCTTAAAAAAATATACACTGTCATTTTTTGGCAATAAATTAATACTTTTTGGTGTCAGGAAAATTAGGTACATCAAAAATCTCCTGATTGTAAAATCACATTAAACAGGCACTATAATGTTACCTACCAACCTCATCTAAGTCCAGCCCATCACCTAGCAACCAGCATGTTTGGTCAGCTGGTTTTACTCCTGTATAGTTATATGGAGCAATTCATCTGGATAACTATAAACTAACAATAACATATAATTCTCCTGGACTGGGGTTTCACAATTATTTTCATTATCACTTTAATATACTTTATAATTACAGTGTTTGAAGAAAATGTGTACTTTTAGTTGAGAGTTATTGAACAATTACACACAACTGAAAGAGTTCAAAGTATGAAATAACTTAACTTACAACGTCTTTGCTGAACCCAAAATGTAAACACAGCTTTTGGAAATGAGTGGCTCCTCTTTCTCCTGTACCAGCGCTACTATCGCCGCAGCAACATTTGAAACGTCCTCCATTTTCT
>NW_015112821.1:408915-424507 GCF_001443285.1 Poecilia latipinna
CCTCCATTTTCTCAGCTTCGCCGACGCTGTCACTTCTGTTAAGGAGAGGGGAGTCACGTGACTACAGGTAGCGTAGCGTCTTAAAGGGATATGAGCATAGTTAAGATGACGTATTAGGGCCATTGTAGATAGACAAAAAGGAGCAAATTTCCGCCAAAAAACAAACTCAGAAATTTTCTAGAAAAAAGCAAGGACATTTCTGAGTTTGTAAAGTTGAAAATTTGCGAGAAAAAAAAATGTTTAGATTAATCTCAGAAATTGTATAGGGAAATTTTGAAAACGTTTGACTTTTGGAAGGTTTAATTTTCGGTTATCGCTCACGTCTATCTTTAGGTCTCGGGTTACCTCTCTTCCCCACTAAAGGCAAATGAAAGATTTCAGGAAGAACATAATTTAAATTCACATATATCAGCAAGCAATCTGGCTTTTGTGCTATTTCTATCAAAACAGTTATGCAAAAATAAAAAAACGGGAGATTATATTCAGTCCAATCAAGACAACTAAAGCAGATATTTCTTCCATCTGAAATAGTCTAACTGATTTTTAAGCAGTTTTACAGATGTTATGATTTTTATTTTATTTTATTGAGTTTCACTCGACGTTTAGCTGAGTTAGAGTTGAGTTTACTCGCAGGCAACAGGTGATGAATCTACAGGATAAACAGCAAGAGCTGGGGATATCTGGAGAGGAAGAATGCTGAATCCTTGGCAGCCGGACTCGCCTCCGGGATCCAAAATGCTGGTCCGGCCTGACAGGAGGATTTTGATGCCGCTCCACCATCGTTTTTGGCCCACATCTATCTGTTCCAACAACTGGGCTGCTGCGGTTTGATTTTCTCAGCTGCCAGCATCTCTCTCTTGCTCTCTCGGTACTCCAGAGAAAGGCCACATCAACGCTCGGCGGACCTGATGACGTCCGCGGGCCGAGTGAAGGCATCCACTTTGTTTAAACAAGCCTGCGCTTGGAGCTGGAGGGGTAAACATGGCTGGACCACCAAGCCTGCGCTGCCTGCCTGGAAACGGCCTGGCACGGGCCGGGCCGGGCCGGGCCGGGCCGTATCATCTCTGTGACATCACTGAAGATCCTGCTCTCTCTCTCTGGGATCCTCTGAATGCAAAAGCAGCTGCTGACAGCAACAAACTGGGAAGCTGATATTTACTCTGAAGGGATGAACCCTGATCATGAATCAGAGCCCGGACAGAAAGCACATCCGGGTCATGAACACTTTTCTCTGAGACAACCTCCAGATCTTCCCAGCTAATTTAGGATCTAAAATCAAAAGACCATAAAAACTGGAAGCTGAAAATCCCCGTTTAGTCCGCTTTAATCGGACTCCAGCTCGTTTAGCTAGAAAGTAGAGGTGAGTAAAGTACCCAAAAATTATACTCAAGTAAGTAAAATGTAGCCTAAACAGTCCAAGTGCTTATAAAAAAAACACCCAGACATTATTTGGCAATAAGTTTGTGTGTTTTGTGCCTGAGAATGAGTCCTTTCTAAAACCTCCCAATTTTCTGCGGTTACTTAGCAACCTGAGACCCGTTACCTAGCAACTCAGGCAGAGCTACGACACAGCTGGTTTTACCGCTGTCAGCGTTTCAGTGTTGCCAGATTGGGCAGGTATCCACCCAATCTGGCTCCTTTTGAATATGTCAGCCTGGATAAAAACAACTTTGGGTTTGTTGTTAAAATTCAACAACATCTGGCAAGTTTCTATAAAGTGTTCATAGAAGAATTATATCAAAATAGCTGCCAGAATAACACAAAACCTGTACACTTTAATAATAGTGTCCCTGAACTCGTTTGTTTTTTGTTCATTTGTTTTGAAAAGTCTAGTATCTGTAGAATGTAACATCAAAATTAATTGGTTTATCAGGTGTCACTATATAGTAGTATTTTAAAATTACAACAATCCCATGGCGTCAGATACGGTTGTGATGTGAAGTCAAATTTCTTTTAAGTTGTTTTTGACATATGCAGCATTTTCATACCAACTAAAGGTAAAATATCTCCTTGATTGTGCAATAAAATGGGACTATGTGCCTGGAAAAATACATATGTCTCCTTGGAAACAAACCACAAGGAAAAAAAGCATAGTTTACTTTTTTTTTTTTTTTTTGCTGCACAAACCTAAGAATGTCAGAATGTCAGAATGCAGTGAGAAACTGAGGTATCCAGAGGGACAAACACACATGTGCCCTGTGTGTGTTTGCAGAGATTAGCACGTACTGTAACCGGTAACTGGTTATGTTTTCCCATGGTTCCCTGCTCGCCAACAGCTGTGGAGGCCCGTTAACACCCCAATCACCGACGTGATTATGACTCTCTTAAGATAGCGAACCACACGCAGCTCCTGTTGGATAAAGACGGGCCTGTTCTGCACCGCCCAGGAGATCCTGACACAACCCCAGCTGGAACAGGCGGCACGTTGATACGGGCCGCCGTCCAGCTCACCTTCTGTGTCCTTGGATGTGAGGCGGCGGGGGTCATGTTCACCAAGGGGCGCTACAATTGATACTCACATCAACACTCCCAACGTGGGCCACCCCCCGAGCAAAAGGCCACCCAACGGACTCAACGGAACGGTTTGTGCTGTTGAATGTTTTTACAATTTGTTGATGTTTTTTAAAAAACATCTTTTTTGCGTGTGTACCGAGATTTCAATGTGCGTTTTGGATTTATTATCGCAGAGTTCACACAGGTGGTAGGAAATGGGTATAACATCCCCGTCCTTCAGAGATGAGCGATGTCCTGCCAACACCTCCATTCATCTGGCATACACATTTCTGCAGCGCCGATCGAGAGCAAGGCCGCAAATCCTGCACAGACTGACCTTCTCCTGTCGCATGAAGTCGTTTGCACACAGGTAGAACTGCTTCATTTTTAAGCAAAACAAACTCAAAACAGAATGACATCATAACAAGGCTCAGAGAAACTCCTTTACAGCTGGGCGTTTAACCCTGGTTTTAGGTCTTCAGACCAGACGTCATTCTTGCGTCATCGCAGAAGCAGCAGCAGTATAAATGTTGGACAGCTTACAAACATGACAAGAAACCAGAAAATAACCAGCCTGTGTGCACCATGTTTGCAGAGGGAGGTGTGGTCACGACTAAACAGAGTCTTTGCAAAAAGCAACTGTGGTGAAAAACGAAAAAGATGTGGTTAAATTACATTTATACAGCTCTAATCACAGCAACTCTGAATACATAAAAAAACAAAGAACATACAGGAACGACACTTTAAATTAGGTAAATCATACTGGAGCCTCAGCTAATAATTATTGTAATTATTATATTATGTTCTGACTATTATTATATTCTGACTATTACATACATACAACAGATCCAAACTACAAGAATACAACCAAATACACAAAGTACATACCAAGAGAAATCATTTAGGCTGCCTTCAATGCGGCCTGAAGTGACCCAAATCCGATTTTTTCTTTTCCTTTTTTTCGCCTAAATGCGATCTGTATCTAATTTTTTTTCATGTCAACACAGATCGGATTTGGATATCCGATCCGTTTCTGATCTTTTCAAATGTGACCTGAATCTGAACGGAATCTGATCCGTTCCGACCTGAACGGATCCGACCTGAACGTCATTGAAACTCGACAAACGTCACTATTCTGCGTCCTGATACTCGCAAGCCGGAAGAAAAACAACAATGGCGGACTATAATGGGATTAAGTTGTTAACGTGTTGGCTCCGGTTGAACAACAACTTCAAAATCGTAAGCTATGCTCCACCGTTAGCATCCACGTTTACTTCCGCAAACACTGAGTACTTCTTCTTTTTGTTATTGCGGTTGGCAAAACAGGGAGCACGCTCTCTGTGTGTGAGACTATTGCGCCCTCTACTGCGCATGCGGGACTCTTTTAGGCGCTTGCAGTTCACACAGATCACAGATTATTTGGAAATTTAAAAAAATCTGATTTCGCAAAAATAAAAATCGGAATTGAGCATTAAGGCCTGCAGTGTGAATGTAGCCTTAGTTACAGGAGCCAATTTATCTTATCTTTCTGTCCTCTAGAATCGATTTAACATGCACCAGGTAAGAAGAAATGATAAAATGTTGGTGCATTTAACCACTTTGGCTTACTCTATGCAATATTTGAAATACATGAATACATATTTGTTGTGTTTCTTGGTCATCATGATGCTAATGTTGTGAAGTTTATTTGTATAGTACATTTCAGCAACAAGGCAGTTCAAAGTGCTTTACATCATAAAAACGTCATCCAGTAGACAATTATGAAACTGGCAATAAACATGATGAAGAAATATGATCAAATATGTTCGTCAGTGTTCCAAGTATGATTCAAATGAAACTCGAAAATAGTAGGGTTTTAGTCTAGATTTTAAGGAACTCAGTGTTTCGGCAGATTTTTGTTTTTAGTTTTCTTTAAGTTTGTTCCAGATTTGTGGAGCATAGAAGCTGAATGCTGCTTCTCCAGGTTTGGTTCTGGATCTGGGGATGCAGAGCAGAACCAGAAGACCTGACAGGTCTGGAAGGTTGTCACAACAACAGCAGATCTTTAATGTGTTGTGGTGCTAATCCGTTCAGTGATTTATGAACTAACAAAAGTATTTTAAAGTGTATTTAATAGAAAGTGAAGACACTGTTGTAGTAAAGATAAACACATGGATGAGTTTCTCTAGATCTTTCTGAGACATTAATCCTCTAATGCTCTAAATGTTCTTCAGGTGACAGAAGGCCAACTTTGTAACTGTCTTTATGTGACTGAAGGTTCAGGGCAGAGTTTATATCTATCTGTCTGTCTCGCTAATTTCTATCTATGATAGATAGATAGATAGATAGATAGATAGATAGATAGATAGATAGATAGATAGATAGATAGATAGATAGATAGATAGATAGATTGATTTTAGTTCATATCTGAGAGAAAATCAGCCTACAGTGAGGAAAAAATCGCTGCTGTCTCTGTTTTTGATCTGCGCTGAAACCCGATCAGAGAAACTGGAAATCAGGCAGAACAATCAGACTGATCTGTCGTCTCTTCTGTTTGTTTTTCCCCGTCTTTCGCTCTCAGTTTACTTCCTGAAGCGTTCTGGCCAAGCTTTTGCTGTTCCAGCAGCAAAATTCAATTATTGTTTTGGAGTTGTTGTTGTTTTATTTTTTTTATCCACATGGTGATGAATAATCTCTGAATAGTAAATCAGCTTTGTGGCGTCTCATCTCTGGACTGCAGATCACGTCTAATGGGTCTGCAGGGGCCTGGATGGATAGAGACCAAGCAGGCTCCATTCCATCCCCTGCTGGTGCAAATAAAAAAATAAAAGCCTTCCTGAAAGGCTCAGCATGTGCTCAAGTCATCCGGGGCTCCATCGAGAACAAACAGAGAAAAAATGTAAAAGAAATCTTGATCCAGATATTGACGGGTCCACAAATCAAAAATGCCTGAAGCAGTGCCATGGTGGAGTAAGTGTGATGAGGTAGGACTCTGTAAAATTAAGGAATAAAACATTGATACGTTAAACTTTCCTAAGCATCACTGCTCACTTCTTTATTGACTTTATACACATGAGAAAGTAGTAGTAATATCACATTTATTTTGTTGATTTCACTTTGAAAATGGTCATAGGCAGAGGTGGGCACTGAAGTAAGGGTATCACTACTTCAACTTATTTTTACTCCAGTAAAAGTAAAACGTAGCCATCCAAGAAATTACTTAAATTAGAGTAAAAAAGTATTCAGTCTACTCGAGTACTGAGTAACTGATCAAATTATGAATCAATTACTTTTTAAAAATTACATAATCAGATGGATCAACATATAAAGTTTAGTGGAAATGTTGACAATAATTCATATAAATGACAAAAAATCAGGCAAAAGAAAATGTTTCCAAATCAGTTTCTGTCAATAAAAAACTTATGAAACTTTAACAAAAACTGCAGGTGTGTGTCTGTGTCTGGTGAGTTTTTGGTTAAAACATGTTTGTTTGTCATTCAGTGGGTAGAAAATCCAGAAATGTTACTCAAGTTAAAGTGGCAATACTTCATAATAAAATTACTCAAGTAAAAGTAAAAAGTATTGCAGAGTAAAAACACGTCTAAAGGTTTTTTGTTTTTTTTTTCATAAAAGTTACTTAAGTAAATGTTACTAGTTACTATCCAACTCTGGTCACAAACAGACAATGGATGCAAAACAAACAAATCACAATGTTTTGATGAGGCTTTGCAGGCGTCAGTCGTTAAGACTGGCAACCCTCTGTGTATTTGCGGATTTGCACCTAAAACTTTATACAAGGTAAGAAGATTAATGTTCATATATTTAATAAGTAAGCAAGCTAATACTAAATAATCAAATATTGCTGTACCCACCTAATAATTAGTCATTAATCCCACCCTAACATTTATGAAATATCTAGTTAACATCTCGACTTTGTGCACTTTTAAGTCCGCTCTGGTGTTTATAACATAAGTTGTGTTTCAATTGACCATGTAGTTGTGCAAACTGGAATTACAAAAATAAAATAAATTTACTTAATGGAAACACGTCAATTTTGAAAAATGAAAATGGTTTTGTTAAAAGGTTTTTGTGCTAAGACGAGGTTGTTTTTCAGCTCTATGGAAAATAGAGAATAAACTGCAATGGAAACACTTCTTTTACATCATGAGTCACAGGATCAACAGACAGATGTTGCTACTGCTGGAAATGACGAAGAAGACGAGAGGAAGTGGTAGGAGTGTGATGGCTTGGCATGTTTTTTAATGACTTATTGCTTGAACAAACTTATTCACGTGTGATTTTCATTGAATTTATTATTTAACAGAAACACAGCAAATGCAAAATTCTGTTGTTTTTTTTTACATTAATGGAATATTGACAAAGTTTTGCACACTTTTGTAATGAGGGCACAGCTCGTGTGGCATAAATCATGTTCCATGAATTCAGGCAATTTGATCAAATCAGCAAATGTTTGGGTTGGTTTCTAAGCTAGCTATGTTCAACATTTGTAATTATTGGGGCCATAAAGTTTGTTTAAAAGAAAGAAAAATCTGGGGGTGGGGGAAACTTGAATATGAACAGTAGTTTTGAACATATTTTTCAGTTTGAATTTTTTTCTCTTGAACAAACTTTATGGCTCCAATTTAGCTCCATATAAGCTCCAACTGAGTGAGCTGCTTCGTGGTTAGGTGACACAGTTGCAAAGACTCAATACTAAACTTCACTAACTTCCTTCATTGTCTCTCATGTCATCATGGGGGAATTCTGGTCCAATCCTAATTATAACTTTCCAAGCTATCAGACAGATGAAAGGTTTCATGGTCGAAGATACCCGCGTCCTCTGGCTCCAAAACAGGCAAAAATCGTCACCCCTCCTCCACCATTTGGCATGATGTGTTTTTGTTTGTTTGTTTTTTCATGGTGCTAATTATAGCCAAGCATCTCTAATTTGTTATCATTTGTACCAGATGTTGTGGTTTATTCATGCTGCAGATGTGTAAAAGTCATGCTCTCATGTTGCTTTCAGAGGGAAGAGGCGTCTCCATGACAACCCTGCCAAACAAGCCGTGTGTGTTCAGTCTCTTTCATGTTGCCCTTATTTTTGTTGCACAACCTTTCCTTAGGTTGAATTTTCAGGGGAATTTTGGAGGACTAAATGGCTGCAAAGTGATAAGGATGGAGGCTGGAAAACACAGCCCACACCATCACTCCTCCATCACTCTGCCTGGTCCATAGAGTGTTAAGGTCTATTTATAAAACATCTTTATATAAAAAACAAAATAGCATTTTAGCAGTTTATGATTAGTGCTTTAGCTTTACCACTAGCTTCCACTAAAACTGTACTTGTGTAGTGCTTTAGCACTAGCAGAACTAATGTGTATGATTAGTGCCTTAGCAAAACTAATCTATAATTAGCACTTTAGCTTTAGAACTAGCTTCCACTAAAAACTATAGTGGTGTAGAGCTCTAGCAATAGCATAACATTTTTTATGATTAGTGCTTTAGCTTTAGCATTAGCTTCCATTAAAAACTATACTTCTTTAGTGCTTTAGCATTAGCAAGACTATTGTCTATGATTAATGCATTACCTTTAGCCTTACCTTCCACAGAATTTGACACTGGTGTAGTGCTTTAATGTTAGCAGAATTAATGGTTATAATTATTGCTGTAGCATTAGCTTCCACTAAATACTATGCTACCCTATCCCCCTAAGCCTAACATTACCGCAGAGTTAATGTTAATGATTTGTGCTTCAGGTTTACCACAACTAACAACAACTAACGTTTTAGCTAGCGGTGCGCACAGCTGGACAGTAAAAATGGTTTTGTTATGGTAATTGCTGATGTCTGTCCATGTTGCATTGTGTTCCAGATCACTCAAATACATTTAATGAGAAATCTCTGGCCCTATTAAAACCCTACTGAAGCAGCAACGAGGTACTTGGTTAGTATTACATTTTAGATCTTGTATAATAAGTTAAGCTGTGGGCTTTATATAAATAATCCCCCAGATAAACAGAGTTGAATATGCACCAACTACTCTAATGGACTGAGTTTTTTGTTTGTGTGATGCAGTGGGGCGGAGGGATGGCGGTGTCTTCCCACAGCAGATGTTGGAGTTTTGTCTGAATAATTTGGTGGGAATTTTCACGAGCTGCTCAGAGCTACAGCTGGGATACAGGTGCGGAGAAGCTGGGTGGATGCATGGCTGTGAGAAGATCCTGGGACCCCTTCAGGATAAAATCTCACCCAGGAATTATTTAAAAAAAGAAACAGTAGACAGTCTGATCTATGCAGATCCAAGCAGGCGGATTCCGGATAACAATTATCCAAATTACCATGAAACGCTCGATCATCCAAGTTTTTTGTCAAGCTTAGATGCACGAACACGTTCTCTGATATTTTTTTGCTACTTCTGGAGCATGAGTCAAGTTCAAAAATATGAAACTACAACAAGGAGAGGAGATTTTGAAAAAGAAACATAGACATACAGTGTAGCAATTACCTCAATCATTGGCAGGGATTCTAATTAAAACCAAGCTTGTTTCCTTCAGTGAACAAACATGACAGGCGCTGAGCAGAGGAGTGTTTCTTTTTCTTTTTCATTTTTTTTTTTACTCCACTCTTGCCAAAACATTAAGTGAGTGCAGGTGCTGCAGGAATGTCTTCAAGGGAGGGGGCAATGCAGAGCTGACCTTTTCCCTTCCCTATTGTGAAGGTGCATGTGTTTATTTTCGTTCAGTTTTATGCACCCATCAGTTTTTTTTAGCGCCCTTCTGGAGCATCACCAAAGCAGAAACCTGGAGCTAAAGCAAATGATTTGGAGGAGGCTCTAAACAGGACCAGATGCAAAGTTCAAGCCAGGCTGGTGGAGGCTTGGCAAACTTATCTGGAGTCTGCAGAGGTGCAGAAGATAGGACTGTTTCCAGCACAACAGAAACTTGACCAAATTCAGGCCTCCGATTGGCTTCCTATGTGCTGCTACAATAATTGATCAGATACTGTTGATTGGTGGTTTATTAGATTAAAATTAGTTTTGATCAGCTAACTAGTAACCACAACAACATATTATGGCCATTGTAGAAAGACATTTAAAAAAAAGAAGTACATTTCTGCCAAAAAAAAAAAATCAGGAAATTTCTGAGTTTGAAAATTACAGTTTGCTTTAAAAAACTCAGAAATTTTTAGATTAATCTAAAAAACGTAACAGAAATATAAACATGGAAATTTCTGGATTTGAAAAGTCACAAATTTGCTTTGTTCTAGAAAAAATTCTTGGAAATCTTTTAATTTCAAAAGTCAAAACTTTTTGACTCTTGAAACTCAGAAAATTTCCTTGAAGTTGAAAATGTTCGACTTTTGATGCTCAGAAATTTGCACGTTTTTTTTCTAAAATATTTCTGAGATTAATCTCAAACTTTGAGTCGTAAATAATGGCTTGGGTCCGCTGAGACCTTCTTCCAGTGTTGTAGTTTGGCCGCTATCCACCAGAGGGCGTCGCTGGTCATCCTGAAGCCGAGCCGACCGTTGACACAGAAACGAAGATGGCGGCGCGAACAGAACGGGAAAGACAAACGGTCCAAACAGAGTCCGGTGTGAGATGAAAAATGTACTTTATGCGGCTTTGTTTTGAAATACAAACACTCGACAAACTCCTTAAGTTTCACCTTTAATAGCGCTTTATTCAGCCGAGCTGCACGACGGAACACCGTCAACTTTATCAACCGAAAAGTAATGATGTGCTAGAAGATAACAGAAAATTGTAAAATGACGAAAAAGCGTACGATTGACTTTTAATTCTGTTGCGAGTTAAAACACTTCATGGATTTAAGTTTTAACGTTCCTTCAAGAGACTGACTGTATTTGCATATGAACGTTTCTCTGTTCATGAGGAATTAACTTTTACACATATTTTGCTCTTTTCATCTTTTATTTGTCTATTAAGCAGCCTAAGAGGTTCTTGTTTTGTTATATTTTATAGATTTTTATAAGTAAGAAAGTCAGAATTTCCTGTATATTTTGCCAGTATTTAGAGCAGCTGATGAAAAATAATTTGAAAATTTAATGTTTGTTTTTTATTCAGACTATTATGCTAAATTTAGTCACTTATATTTTGAGTGATTATGGTTTTCGTGATACAAGAGAAAACTATAGTCTTTAAGAAATTATTATTTAACTCATTAAACGGTAACTTGCATCCCTAATCATTGCTCATTATTAATGTCCATCCATTCTCATTGTTCTGTTCCTGGTCTTTTGCAGTCACTGCAGCTCGTCTCCCAGCCATCACCTGCAGTTGGAAGAATTGCATGACTCCTGTGCTGATGCGGCAGGGTATTTTGAAAACATCCTGTGGGTCAAACATGCCTCAACAGAGGGGCAGTTGGTGGAAGAGGACACCTGGTCTAGAATGACACCCTGAGGCTGTGCAGCCAGGTGAACTGCTGCAGGACAGGTGGCTAAAATGAGGCTATAATGATGGAAGGGATTGTTAGTTAGAAGCTGGTAAACAGATACTGATGATGACATTCACATTTTTAATCTCCTTACAACTTTATTACAAAACTGTGGAGATATAATACCAAATCTTACCAAGTATATTTATATTTATATTGTCTTAGTACGCTTGAAATAAGACAAAACTAATTTACAAGTAACTTTTTATCAAGACAATAGGAGCTTGTTTTACATAAACAATTCCTTAATGTTGATGGAAAAGTATTAGTTCTACTGGATAAATATTTAATTTATAAAATGGTAAAATGTCTTCTTATACGGGAAATATTTTACCATTGGATCTGGAACTTTTTAAAATTTATATTCAGTAATTATTTACTTAAAACAAGCTCCAGCTGAAATGTTGTAATCTAGTAATATCCTTCCTCTAGAAACTAGACCTAAACTACTTGAGTACTTTGAAGTATTTTATATACAAATCAAACTTTTCCCAAACCTTCAGAACACCTCAAGTGAAATTCAAGCATTTTCAATATTTTCAAACACCCATACAAAACCTGCCTAAAGTCTAAAACACAACCCCAAACCCAATTTAATTAAATGAGAACTTCATGTACCATTTTAGATCTGGAACAAATTTCCAGAAAACTGCAAAACAGCTGAAACACTGAGCTTCTTTAAATCTAGACTAAAAAAACCACCTGTTTAGGTTCTTTTGAATCACAATAAACTCACCATCCAACATCGATCAATATATTTGATGTGTGTTGATGATTTTGATGATGGCACTCGTCAAAATGTTCTGGTCTCTCAATTGTCAACTGCATGGTGTTTAGATTGGCTTTTTATTTTTGTGTTTTTACAATGTCAAGCCCTTTGATCTACCTTGTTGCCAGAGTTGGGTAGTAATTAGTTACATTTACTCAATTACATTTACTTCAGTATTTTTTTTAAATGTACTCTGTTATTTTTACTTTTACTTAAGTAATTTTATCATGAAGTATTTCTGCTCTTGAGTAAGATTTCTGGATTTTCTACCCACTGAATGAAAAACATGTTTGAACCAAAAATTCACCAGACACAGACACACACCTGCAGTGATTGGAAACATTGTCTTTTGTCTGATGTTATTTTTTGTTACTCATATGAATTATTGACATTTTGGTTCTTAAAATGCCAAAATTTCCACTTAACTTTATATTTTGGTCCACCTGATGTAAATATTAAATGATTGATAATTGGATTAGTTATTCAGTACTAGAGTAGATTTTTTACCAAATACTTTTTACTCTTACTTGAGTATTTTCTTGGATGAATACTTTTTACTTTTACTTGATTAAAAATGTGTGAAGTAATGCTACTCTTACCTGAGTACAATTTTTGGCTACTCCACCCACCTCTGCTTGTTGCTGAAATCCAAATAAATGGTCAGATTGATTGATTCTGACCAGTTTTAATAAAAAATGAGGTTTACCGCACAGGTACATCCACCAAAACAAGGTGAGCCCTGTCACTGCAGAACCTGAGTTGCTTCCAGGAACCTTTGGAGATAATTAGGCTGGTTTATTATTTTTGCCCGGCCCACACAGCTGGAAGCCAGAGAGTCATCTGCCAGATGTCATGCAGAAACCAGTAAATGTTGTCTTGTTCTGCTGTTGTTTTCGTCATGCTGGACCTCTCTTGCGGTCCGGAGTGGATCAATTAGCTTGTATGCCACGCTACACTGGCATCTTTCACATCTTTACTCGTAATCCAAAGCCAGATGTTACCACCTGCCTTTTTAATGGACTTCAGACTTACTTCACAGTATTTCCTGCCAAAGTGAGCTGCAAAGTAAAAAACCTGGCGATTCATACGCTGATCAACACCCCCTCACACCCTCTCTGGCCTTGGATAAATGTTGGCTCTCCCGATCAGGCATTCCTCCGGAGTCCCGCCTCACAGGGCCAGGCGCCTTGGCACGGCGCTGACAGGGAATTTTCCACAGGTCGTCAGTGGAACGGGCACACAGGCCTACCTTTGTCTGTACCCGTGCTCTCTGAGAAAAGCACACACTCCCATTTTCGTAGCGGCCGTCACACACTCCGAGAGACGCACGAAGGCAGTCGCACACATGGCAATCAGGGGGATTAGGCTGAGGCCAGATGTTTGCACTCTGGCCCATATTTTTCCTTTCGCTCCCAATTTTCTGTTTCTATATAAAAAATACTTCATGAAATGCATTAAATTTATTTGGTTGTGACACAAATGTTGGCCATAAAGATCTGGGAATGTTTCCAGGTGTACAAAGTCTGCTGATGTGACCTAGAAACACAGAGACTTTCTGTTGGAAATGAATCTAAATGTAATTTAAATTACAGCCACAACTTTAATGTGTTAATTTTGATTAATTAATTACGTAGATTTTAACTTGTAAAAAATTCTAATTGCACTTTTTTTCATACAAAATGCTATTTGATACAAAATGTAGTCGTTTGTTTCTGGTACTTCCATTAATAACAGTGATGGACGACAAAGCTGCTTATTTTGGTCCATTGGAAGTTAATTTTTGCTTCATAAATAGGAGTTAGCCTATTAGCAAAGCTATTGAAGCCTAAAATAGCATTTCAATGTTAAGCATGTAGCAGCAGCAGACATCCCCGATGTTAATGTCACCGTCCACATTTCTAAAGAAGCTCCATGGATGATCATGGGATCCTGAAATCCTTGGAAGTTGATTGTGTTTGGTTGCACTTTGCATCAATCTGATGGTTGAATAACCAGTTCTGTTCGACTGGGGACCAAAGTTGTAACATTTGTTAAATTTTCAGATGATGTGGTTCTTTTTCACACTGCACCGTGTCAAACAAACCAAACCTGGTGGAAAACCCATTCCCCCCCTCGCCTGTGGGGGCGCTGCACCGAGAACTACTGACGGAAATGGCATAAAAACCTCTGAAGAAGACATTGACCGTAACTTCTTTCTTCACAAAATATAAACAAATATGGAGTAGCATCAAATTTTAGCAGTTGTAAAAAAAATCATGAGCTGTTTCTTCCGCTATCGCTAGACTCATGCGTTTGTTTTGGTTGTATTTACCCAGAATGCCCTGCACTGTAGTTCACGTCCTGCTTTTTTGGAACAGTCACTACAAGCAAACAGAATTCTCTTTATTGGCTCAAATCAGAGTTTGGTTGCGTATTCACAACTCCACAAACAAACTGGACTTTCAAGACAAGCAAAGTGGAGTTTGATTAAAGTGAATTAAACAGGACTAGTGTGAACGAAGCCCAAGTAACAGATTAAAAATAATAAATATTTCTGTTGTGAACTCGCATCTCTATTTATTCAATTATTTAGCACTAAGACGGGTTTTTGGATTAAAAGTATTGTTTATTTTGTCGATGTATAGTTACTGACTACAGTTCTTGCAATAAACTTGACTAAAGATTTTAATCACGTCCCAACACCAAATTAAAGCAACATAGAAATAGAGTTGAGCGAAGTGAGGTACACATGGCACTAAAGCCGTGCAGTCAAGGTTAAAATGGCTGTCAGGGCTTAGTGTGAGCTGACCTGATGAGAAGGGCTCTGGGATTATTCCCATGTAAAGACAGAAGCTTCCCCCCCACCACCCCAGTTTGTTACCCGCCGGGCTGCTCTGAGGCCCCCTGGTGGCAGGTTAATTAAAGCACCATAGCTCAGCCAAGCTGCAGTAACCCTCCCAAATCCGCAGAGAATGACCACAGCCATGGGAGCTCCTAATCCTGTTTGCGGCCATCGGGAACTACTTCAGTCCCAGCCGGAAGACGGGGAGGTCGGGGACTCGCGAACAAAGGCCCAACAGAAAGAGGGAGAACCAGAGCGGGTGTGAAGGGGCGAGGCGGAAGGGGTTGGGTGGGGGTACCAAACGTGCATTCAGGGTCACCCCATGCCTCCTTCTGTTTTACTGCTTTTGCTGGTGGAAAACAATCCGCAGAACCTCCCTTTTCTCCTGTAACTTGTCGTGACATATCTGACAGGCTCAGCCTCATTTCTGATTCAGCCAGTTCACTGAACAGGAAGAGATCTGGGCAGCCGCGACCCGGCCAACCGTGACGATGTTCTCGCCTGGTTCATTTAAGTTCAGTTTGATCAGCTTGCAAAGATGCAAGCTTGGACAATGGACCTCTGACCTACACCAGCTCATTTCTCATGAATTTGTGTGAAAGGTGACCTTGTTATGCTTCCTTGAACAGGTTAGGATAGGTCTATGTCCTATACAAAACATGCTCATTGCATTTTCTGCACAAAATAATTCTAAGACAGTGCTCAGTTCTTCCAATGTTCAGCTCCTTTCAGAATGAGCTGATTTAGGGTCTCTGTCACCTTAAATCCAAATAAATGCAATTATAGAACCACACATCTTTGAAAAGCAGAAGTCGAGCCTCCAGCACAGTCAACAACATTGCAAAAACACAAAATCTTACCAAGTATGTTAGTTTTAGTGCAAATTTGAAAAGAGACAAAACTAATGTACAAGTAACTTTTCAGTAAAACATAGCTTCTTTTGAGTCAATAATTCCTTAAAATTAAAAAGTATGGCCTGCAGATTGGCAGATTATTTCACTTACAACATGACATTTTTCCCATATAGCAAGTGAAATAATTTCAGTGGAACTAGTACTATATATAGTACTAGTAC